>NC_086098.1:102227373-102530403 GCF_963921235.1 Mobula hypostoma | reverse complement strand
TGATCTGAAAGATAAGAGTAGATCAACAACAGGATGGTTTAAAATGAGAAAATTGGTGTCCTGGAAAGCCCAGTCAAAGTCCTGATCTTAATCCTATAGAAATGTTGTGGAAGGACCTGAAGCAAGCAGTTCATGCAAGGAAGCCCACCAATATCCCAGAGTTGAAGCAATTTTGTAAGGAGGAATGGCCTAACATTTCTTCAAGCCAATGTGCAGGACTGATCAACAGTTATCAGAAATGCTTGGTTGAAGTTATTGCTGTACAAGGGTGTCACACCAGTTACTGAAAACAAAGGTTCACATACTTTTTCCAACAATTACATGTAATATTGGATCATTTTTCTCAATAAACAAATGAACAAGTATTATGTTTTTATGTTATTTATTTAACTGGGTTTTCTTTATCTAGTTTTAGGATTGATGTGAAGATCTGATCACATTTTAGTTCATGTTTATGCAGAAATAGAGAAAATTCTACAGGGTTCACAAACTTTCTAGCACTACTGTGGTATGTGCCTAAGATGTTTGCACAGTACCATAGTAGCCCTGCATCGGCAGCACTAAGTTCATTGCACAATGACCAAACCATTGGCATGCCACCTTGGCTGACCAGACAAGCACTTTTAGTATAGACTAAGACAAGTATGCTTCTCCAATGAGTGCTACAAGATCATAAGACATAGGGGCAGAATTAGGCCATTCAGCTCATTGAGTCTGCTCCACCATACCATCATGGCTGATCTCGGATCCCACTCAACCCCATACACCTGCCTTCTCGCCATATCCTTTGATACCCTGACCGATCAGAAAACGATACGAGGTCATTCTTACTCTCGGCCATTAGGCTTTATAATGAGTCAACCTAAAGCCGGGGAAGTAATGACTTCCTCCTGTTAGACTGTTTGAGGTAACTTATTTTTATTCTTTCTTACTTCTTTTCTAATATTTGTGTATTTGTAAATCTGTGCACTCGTAATGCTACTGTGACACTCTGATTTCCAATGAAGTATCTATTTATTTATAAACTTAACATTTTAAACAGAAAGCACTAAGAGTTCACTGTACAAAGAGTGAGTCTCTTGAGAAAAACACAGGGAAATTGAAACAATCAACAACTCTCATTAAATAACAATTAACCAATTAGGGTACTCTTAAAAACGGTGGAGCTCAATGCTCTCTAGTTCACCGCACAGGCCCAGAGAGTTCATTACACTAAATCAAAAGGTTGAATTATGAAAATATTATTCAACAGGTATGTAACTGAATGTAGAACTTAGATCTATGGTGATTATTGTCGATCTGGGAGGCTATGACAATGCAATCCACAGAAGTCTGTTTTAGTCTTTGTTTTGCATCTCCACAAGTATCAATGTCTGAGGCAAATTGGCTAAATTAGTGCATTGTACAATGCTGGACTGTAAAAATTATGGATATTAACTTATAAAAACATTTAAGTGTTTTAGTAGCATTCATCTGATTGCCTGAATGTAGAGAATTTCCAAGTCCTGAAACTAGGAACTAAAAATGTTATATCATCCAGAATGACAGGCATATCAGGTCTAGGAAAATACCAGCAACTCTAAGTTCCCAAAGGCACACATCATCTCAAGTTGAATAAATAGCACAATTCCTTCTGCATTTCTTGATCAAAAATCTTGAAATTTCCTATCCAACAATCCTCTAGGAATATGTTCCCCACTTGGACTGCAGTAATTAAAAGAAAACATTTCACCACAAATTCTTCAAATAAAATTAAGGATGAGCAATAAATGTTGCCCTCTAGAGAATAAGCAATATAAATGTCTAGTACCAGTGAGTGATGCAAGTCAGACATTAGTACCTATAAAATGATCATTATTGAGCCGAAATAATGGGTGAATCATTGATGTGGCCGCACTTAGAACATTGTGTACAGTTCTGACTATCATTAGTAAACAAAGAAGGGTATTACAGTTATTTGCAGGAATACAGGAGAAGAAGCCAGAATGACTTAAAGGAATGCATAAATGGATTATCAGGAGCATTCGTGTAAAATGATAAATATTTCACTGGGAAAGAGAACATTGAGAAGATATATTATTAGTATATCATCTAGTCACTTTTAAGATCATTAAGCACTGGGCCAGGTTTCTTGGGAAAACTGGTGAAAGAATATTATGTTTATTCATTAAAATGTAAATTAGATCATGTTTTCAGTGAATAATATCTTGGAATAGAACACATGACAGCTTTATACAATGAGGCAGAACTATATTTTGATCATCACTATGGATCTGTAGACTCTACCCACAAGCAGGGCAGCTGGTGCCTCGCGGCCTGGTTAGCTGGGTGGTTCAATGTGAGGTCACGTGCTGCTTCCATTGACTTGCTGGGTTTCTGCATACTCTTGGAAAAGAGCCTTAGTGTTTAGAAAGCCTTCTTGGAGGAATCCATTTTAATCTGCGACAGACTATGGTTACTCACGAGTCCATGAATGCATTGCATTTGTTTCCAAAGAATCCTTCAGAACATCTTTAAAGTAATTCCTCTTTCTCTCCCTGGCAATTCTGTTGAGAGAAGAACTGGGGTATGATTGCGAGGGGTTTGCTTATGGTGAAGTGCATGGGAAGAAAGACTAGTGTGAGGAAGGGATTGTTACCATTGACTGCACACTTAAAGCTGTGTGTCATCTCTTGGCTACGCATGAACAAAAATGGAAATAATTCACTTAATGTGTCAATGGTATGTGATCCTTTAACCTGCTCCAAGATCAATTTACAAACAAGAGAGAATCTGCAGATACTGGAAGTCCAAGCAACACACAAAATTTTGTGTGTGTTCCAAGATCAATTTAATCGCTCCCTCCCACATAGCCCTCCATTTTGCTCATCCATGTGCCTATGTACGAGTCTCCTAAATGTTCGTAATGTATCTGCCTCTGCCGTCACACTTGGCAGTGTATTCCATGCACCTATAACACAATGTGTAAAAAAAACATACTGTGACTTCACATTATACTTTCCTCCAGCCACCTTAAAGTTGTGCTCCCTTGTATTACTTATGTCCACCCTGGAAAAAAGGCACCATATCCACTCAATTTATGCCTCATTTTCATTTTATACATCTCTATTAAGTCAGCCCAAATTCTCACTCCCTCCAAGGAGAACCCCCCCCCCATAAAGTATGCTTTCTAATCCAGTCATCATACTGGCAAATCTCCTCTTCACACTTTCCAAAGCTTCCACATCTTCCCTATAATTGTGATGGTAAATCACTTTCCAGGGCCGAAGAGGCTTATTGGTAAACTCAACTTTCTAGAACAGCAGCATGACCTTTCTAAAAGGGCAGAGATATTTACGACAAAGTTAGGTTTCTAACAAATATTCCTTCCACGGCTTTTTTTTGTAAACAAGAACCAGTCTTCAGTTTCTAATGTAAATTGCAAGCAATAATCAGACTGCAGCTAAAAAGACAACCAACAGTGTTACATAGCACAGGCTGCTGCTCCACAGTGAGGGGTTGGCTGCTAAGAGATGTTGTTTGCAAAGCAAAGTGACCATATCTAAACACAAGACAATGGGATTATGTAAATTGGCCTACATCAAACCAGCCAACTAGTTGTTTGCATTATTGTAATAGGGTTCCAGACTGGGTTTTTTTTGTCACTTAGCACAACAAACATGATCACATGTATGATCAATCAATAGTTGGGATTGTTGTGTACTCAGTCAACTCTCACAACATTAATTTTAGCTATCTGGGATCTCTGTTGCCAGAAGCTTTCAGACTATCTTCCTGAATTAGTTTGTCACAGTAAGATGTCACATGCAAATAATGTCCACTAATAGCGAAAGTTGGAATGCATTGGGATTGCGGGAATGACAAGAAAGACAGGGTGACAGAAAGAACAACTAAAATTCATTCCGCAACCTTCAGTTTCTGCAATGGATGACTTGTTCATCTGCAACTCATTATTATGTTATTTTAGTTTGTAAGGGTTGTACCTGTATTTGGAAATCTTTTGTAGTTTATAAATCTTTCATAGTTCAGAAATCTTTTATAAATCAGAAATCCTCTGTGATTGTTAAATGTATGTTAAGAACTATTTGTCTAAACTTTAATATGCATCATTAACATTTTTTAAAACATTTTTTAAAATAATTTTTAATTTATTTCATTAGCTGGAAATATCTCTTCCTTGATTAGAAGCGGGAACCCACCACTCAAGCAGTGAGTATTGGCAGCCAGACCTCACTGCAGAGACTAGACAGGAAGGTAAGATAGTCCTTGAAAAGTAGGTAGATGCAGTATAACCTCTGTATACTGAGAGTACTGTATCCTCATAACCTATATCGAATAGGGCTTAAAATCTTCTTTTGAGTTTAGAGCCTAGTAATCAGTGAACCGTCACATAATGAGGACTAAGCACAATACTACAAATGTGGATTAACCAGAGTTTTATAGAACCACAACATTAACTCACAGCTCTTGAACTCAACCCCCCACCCCCAACTAATGAAGGCCTTTGAAACTATCCTATCAACTTATTCTGAGCCTTTGAGAGATCTATGGATAAGAAACCTAAGATCCCTCTCTTCCTCCATACTGTTAAAAATCAGACCATTACCCAGTTTTCTGTCTTCAAGTTCAATCTTCCAGAGTCAATCACTTCACATTTTTCCATCTGCCACTTTGTTCTAATTTAGTTAATTATTTTTTATTCATTTCAGTTTTTTATTTATTTTTATTCATCACTTGATCTTAAATTTATCTCTGGCTGTGGTAAAAAAAAACAATCTCACATCTCTGGATCAATATTTTATGTCCTTCAGGAGAAAAGATACGGAAGCAATAGAGGACAGATTAGTAAACTGTTTACTATATTCCATGCTCCACATTGACTGTAGACCTTTGGAGACACAAGAAACTGCAGATGCCGAATCTGGAGCAAAAATAAAATGTTAGGGGAACTTAGTGGGTCAAGTAGCATCTGAGGAAGCAAGGGAATGTTTGATGCTTCAGGTCAGGACACTGAATCAGGGCAGAACATTAATCATCATCCCACATTGTGCACCAGATACAAGGATACTGGATTTGACATGCTGACCAACACATGCTGGGTTGACAGTCTTCACAGGATGCCAGTAGAAGATGCTCCAAACCTTTACAAAGGAAAGCATCTTATAAATCTCAGCACCAATCTATTGGTACTCCAATCTCCAATTTTTACCCATTGTCAAAGGCCGATGATATTAGTTACTTTCTCTACAGAACTGTAAGGTGAGCAGGTACATGTGCACTGTGGTAAGGGTGGAAGAGAGCTGAGCAGCTGGAAGTCGTGGTACACATTGGTACAAACGACAAAGGTAGGAAAAGGATTGAGGTCCTGAAGATAGAATATAGAAAGTTATGTAGAAAGCTGGACCACAATAGCAGTAGTCACTGGGCTGTTGCCCGTGAGAAGTGCCAGTGAGAGTAAGAATAGGATGATTTGTCAGAAGAATGCATGGCAGAGAAATTGGTGCAGTGACAGGATTCAGATTTCTGAACCTTTGGGATTTCTGAATCCGAGGGATGAGTAAAGAAATGGTTGGAATGAGGATGAGCAGTTGGTAAACAAGAAGATGGAATGTTTAGTGAGACCGTCAGTAAGGACAGACAGATCATAGGGCAAAATTGCAGGCAGCGGAATGAGTTGAAGTGTAATATGGGGACAAAAATCAAAAAGGGTGATGAATATAGGATTGAAGGTTATACTTGAATGCACGCAGTATGCGGATTAAGGAAGATGATTTTATAACACAGTTAGAAATCAGCAGGTATGAGGTTGTGGGCATCACTGAACCATAGCTGAAAGAAGATCAACGTTGAAAGCTTAACAACTAATACACATTGTATCAAAAGGATAGGCAGGTAGGTAGATGGGATAGGCTGCCTCTGATGGTAAAAACTGAAACCAAATCCTTACAAACATAGGATCAGAAGATACAGAACCTTTGTCGATAAAAAATTTGGAAAGGTAAAAAGACCCTGATGGGAGTTATATACAGGCCTTCAAACAGTAGCCAGGATGTGTGGCAGTAGTTACAAAGGCAGATAGAAAAGTCATGTAAAAAGGGAAATATTTTTATTGCCAGTACACAGGTAGATATGGAAAATCAGGTTGGTGTTGAATCATAAGAGAGGGAATTTGTAGATGGATTTTTAGGGCAACTTGTGGTTGAGTCCACTAGTAAAAAGGCAATTTTGGATTGGGTGTTGTATAATGAACTAGAGTTGATTAATAAGCTTTAGGTAAAGGAACCCTTTGGAGGCAGTGATCAGAATCAGGTTTGTTATCACTAGCATGTGTTGTGAAATTTGTTAACTTAGCAGCAACAGTTCAGTGCAATACATAATATAGAAGAATAAATAATTCATTCATAAGTAGATCAATTGCAGTCTACGCATATTGAATAGATTAAAAATTGTGCAAAAACAGAAATAATATATATTTAAAAAGTGAGGTAGTGTTCACAGGTTCAATGTCCATTTAGGAAATGAATGGCAAAGAGGAAGAAGCTGTTCCTGAATCACTGAATGTGTGCCTTCAGGCTTCTGCACCTCCTACCTGATGCTAACAGTGAGAAAAGAGCATGTCCTGGGTGCTGGGGATCCTTAATAATGGACACTGCCTTTCTGAGACACCGCTCCTTGAAGATGTCCTGGGTACTTTGTAGGCTAGTACTCAAGATGGAGCCGATTAAACTTACGACCCTCTGCAGCTTCTTTCTGAGACACATGATAAAATAGGCTAAAGTCAGCGTAGTTTTCTTGAGGGGAAATATTGCCTGACAAATTTGTTGGAATTCTTTGAGGAAATATCAGATGGGATAGACAAAGGAGAGTCAGTGGATCTTGTTTACTTGGATTTTCAGAAGGCCTTTGATAAGGTACTGCACACGAGGCTGCTTAACAAGATAAGAGCCCATGTTATTACAGGAAAGATTCTAGCATGGATAAATCCATCTCTGATTGACAGAAGGCAAAGAGTGGGAATAAAGGGAGACATACCTGGCTGGCTGCCAGTGACTAGTGGTCCACAGCAGTCTGTGTTGGGACCTACTCTTTTTATGTTATAAGTCGATGACTTGAATGATGGAATTGAGGCTTTGTTGCAAAGTTTGCAGACAATATGAAGATAGTTGGAGGGGCATGCAGTTTTGAGAAAGTAGAGAGGCTACAGAAGGACTTAGACAGATTACGAGATTGGGCAATGAATGGCAGATGGAATACAGTGTCAGGAAGGGTATGGATATGCATTTTAGTAGAAGAAATGAAATAATTGACTACTGTCTAAATGGAGAGAAAATTCAAAAAATTGAGGTGCAAAGGGACTTGGGAGTCCTTGTGCAGGATTTCCTAAAGGTTAATTTGCAGGTTGAGTCTGTGGTGAAGAAAGCAAATGCAATTTTAGCATTCATTTTGAGAGGACTGGAATATAAAAGCAAGGATGTAATGCTGAGACTTTATAAGGCACTGGTCAGACCACACTTGAAACATTGAGAGCAGTTTTGGCCCTTTATCTAAGAAAAGGTGTGCTGGCATTGGAGAGGGTCCAGAGAAGGTTCATGTAAACGATTCTGGGAATAAAAGGGTAATCATTGAGTAGCATTTAATGGCTCTGGGCCTGTACCAGCTGGAGTTTAAAAGAATGAGGGGGATCTCATTGAAACTTATTTAATATTGAAAGGCCTAACAGAGTAGATGTGGAGAGAATGTTTTCTGAGGGTTGGGGGGGAGGGGGAAATCTAGGGCCAGAGAGCACAGCCTCAGAATAGAGGGATGTCCCTTTAGAACAAACATGAGGAGGGATTTCTTTAGATAGAAGGTGGTGAATCTGTGGAATTCATTGCCACAGGCAGCTATTGAGGACAAGTCACTGGGTATATTTAAAGCTGAGGTTGCTGGGTTCTTGATTTGTAAGGGTGTCAAAGGTTACAGGGAGGAGGCAGGAGAATGGGATTGAGAGGGATTACATATCAACCATGAGAGAATGGCAGAGCATACTCGATGGGCCGAATAGTCTAATTCTCCCCCAACATCTTATGATCTTGGTGAAACAAAGAGAAGAATATGCAGCACTTTTCAACATAAGCACAACATAAATATTCTACAGAAATCCTGAGCTACACACACAATGCTGGAGGAACTCAGCATGCCAGGCAGCTTCTATGAAAAGGAATAAAAAGTCAACATTTCAGGCCAAGACCCTTCACAAGGACGTATACTAACAGTCCATTTGTGTGCCGTAATGGGCACACTCTGCCAAATTGTGATTTAAGATTGCAGTCAGGCATACAAGCGTCCTCAGAACCTAGCCTGCATAATTCATTTGTCTCCATGAGCAGCAGGGCTACAGGCCTTTGAGGGGAACTTCACCCTGATAAAATAATCAAGAGACAAATTAGAATTGGTATTGGTTTATTATGGTCAAATGTCCCAAGATAGAAAAGTTTATCTTGCATACTGTTAATGCAGATCAAGTTAATACACAGTGCATTGAGTTAGAATAAGGTAAAACAAAATGCAGAAAAAAGTACAAAAGCTACTGAAATTGAGCAGTGCAGTGAAATGATAAAGTGCAAGGTCATAATGAAGTGGATTGTGAAGTCAAGTGTCTATCTTACTGTACAAGAGAATAATTCAAGTGTCTGATAACTTGAGTGATAACTGATAAGTTGGATAAAAGCTTTCCTTTAACCTGATGATATGTTTTTTCAGGGTTTGGTATCTTCAGCCCCAATGGGAGAAAGGGGAAGGGAGGATATCTTGGTGTCCAGGGTTCTTAGGACTCTAAGAATCTCACATAGTTTCAGATTAGTTTATTGTCAAATTCAGCAGGGTGAAATTAAGTTCCTTGCTCACATGAAGGTCACAGGGTAAACAGTATGCATAGTAATAATAGATACAGTGACAAGCACAAAGCCAACAGAATGGTAAAGTATGCAAGTGCAAAAACGAAATACTGAATTGACATAACAGAAGCAGTAGAATTCAAGTTAAGAGAACACGTCAACGTCACCAGTGAGGAAATGTGAAAGAAATAATTGATTCGGATTTGTGTTTTTTTGTCTGTACGACGTGCACTCTTCAGGTGCAAAGTGGAAAACTAACCTGCTGCTGAAAATCTCTTCACTCCAGATAGAGCATGGAAATAATGGCTTTTCCTCTGCGATGGGACAGAATGAAGAAGGTAATAGTTGGAATTATTATTGTCTCATGCACCAAGGTACAGTGAACAGATTGTTTTTCGTCCTGTTCATACAGATCAAATCATTACACTGTGCATTAAACTAGAACAAGGTAAAGCAATAATGATGCAGAATAAAGTGTAAAAGCTTCAGAAAGAGTGCAGTGCAGGTAAATGATTAGGTGCAACATCATAATGAGGTAGATTATGAGGCCAAGTGTACAACTTTTCATATAAGCATCTGATAACAGTGGGATAGAAGTTTTCCTTAAGCCTGCTGGTAGGCACTTTCAGACTTTTGTACCTTCTGAATCTAGGCAAGGGTTTAATCAAACTCCCAATTAATCAGATACAGTTCATAGACATTTCAAGAACACCCAACTAATGTGCAGTATTTGGGAGACCAGTGGGATTGATTTGCCGGCTGCTGCAGGGCTGTAGGCATCTCTAGCCACATGGGAACATGATTTGCAGCTGCACTTCTGACTTGCGAACTGTTTGGGTTACAAACAGTTCTCATGACCTGGGGAGGACATGCAAATCACCTTTTTGGAACACAGATCTACCTGAAAGGTTCTTCTCCTCTGAAGTAGAATCATCCACCTCAGAACCAAGTATTGTAATTCAGTTTTGTTCCCTGTTCTAACTGATTATGACTTCAGGCTGTGCTTCAGTAAATATGGTGTTCAGTAAATGGTTGGATCCACAAAAAATGTAGACATTGGATTTCATCATTCCCATTGCTGGGCCACAATTCTCAACCCCTGTCCACAGGAATGTATCAGAAGCAAATCTCAATGGACACAGATTGGTGAACCTACAACTTACATCTCTCAGAAACAGGGAGATCAGGAAGTTCAGGGTGTCAATTAGCATTCTTGGCATTCCTTTCACTAGTGTTGTCATTACAGAGTTTAATACTCTAGCCTTTGCCCTCTGTTTCCCATGCTCAGCTGTGCAAGGCAGCTTGTACAGCTGAACATGTGAAACAGGAGGCAGGTCTTGCCTTTCCAAGTCCTATTTTTAGTGATCATCAATTACTTGCAGGTTAGTCATTGATGGATTTCCACTGACCATTGCTATGAATGCAAAAACATTTAGTGCTTTACATAACTGCTTCAAGGTATGAAAGTCTGTAGGGAATTGTGTGAAAGGCAAAGGCCTTTTATTAACTTTAGGGGTTCCAGATAAACCATTTGCTCCCAGACACAGCTACAATATATTGGCATACCTTCACCACAGACACGGCATGACTGGAAGCACAGGCAGAGGACACGCAGTATAGGACAACCTGCTAGAAGAATAGGGAGGAGGAGGAGGGGTGTTGGTGATGGCAGTGACGATGAAGGGCGAGGCATTCCATGCAAGACTGTAGGTTTCTTTCTGGTGCTGAATTCTAAAGAAGCAAACTGACAAATCACACGGAACTGCCATTCGAAATAACAGCTGATTTTTAAAAAACTGGTGCAGACCACAAGACCAGCCAAAGCTGATCTACCTGAGCGTGAATTTGGTTCAGCTTTTTACATTTGATGAGATTACCAGAAATAATACATTTTAACAACATGAAGATAGTGACAGGCAGACTAGGCCCTGATTACATAATAAAATGATTATCCACATGTCTAACAGTAAATTCAGTTCTCTGTATAATGGGTGCACACTATAATATTACTAGTGAAGTTCCTGAAACTTGGGTGAATTCTATGTCTCTGCTTTTGTCTGCAGTTTCCTGTTACCAAGTTAGCACAATCCGCATCCCTATTTACGAGTTAGTAGCCTGCACAACTCTTTCCCCTAGAACAAAACCTGCACGCTGTCTTTTATGAGCACTAGTTCACCACACACAAGAGAGATTCCATTCTCGCTACACCCTATTACTCGTCTGACCAAAGGCAAGACAATAGCCACTATACTACCATTGGATACATTTTAGTTTACCTCAGTCTGCTTCATACAACTCAGCACAGAAGACCAAAGGTTGGATATTGGGCATAAAGACTATCAAGCAACACAGAGGTACAATGAGACCTGGGCATTCTTATTTATCAGTTGACGAAAGTAAACAGGCAGGTGGAGCATGCAGCTAAAAAGACATATGGCATGTTTATAGTGAAGCAATGGGAATACAAGAGCACGAATATCTTACTAAAATTGTACAGGGGCATGGTAAGACCACACCTCAAGTACCATGTACAGTTTTGGTCACCTTATCTGAGGAATAACATTTTTGCTTTGGAGGGAGTGCAAAAAGATTCCCCAGATTGATTTCTGGGATTATGGAACTGACATGTGAGGAGAGATTGAGGCAAGAATTCAGAAGAATGAGAGAAAACCTCACTGAAAATTCTGAATTTCTGATTGGAACCATATTAACTGGATGCAGGACAGATGCTCTTAATGATGGGGTGTTTCCAAAACCAAAGGTCGCAACCTAAGAAAATGGGGTTCCAGAATCAGCAGCAGCTGTATTATCACTGATACATGATATAAAATCTGTTGTTTTCTGACAAATTTCACGACACATGCCAGTGGTAATAAACCTGATTCTCATTCAAGTGCAAAAGTACAGTGCAAAGACATAATAATCTTTAAATTACAAAAATACATAAATAGTGTCAAAAACAGGAATAACCAAGTAGAGTTCATGGACCATTCAGAAATCTGATAGCAGAGGAGAAGAATCTGTTCAGAAGGTTTTTTTCAGTTATTACTGATTTTTTTTTCAGATATTTGATTTGGAATTTCTAGCACATCTCAAAATACATAAGAAATTAGAAATTGGTAACTGAGCAGTTGTGTGGAAGACTGGGTGCAAGTAGCAGGATAGGGTGACAAAATCTTATTCTTTCCAATAACAACTGGCTTTATGAGATCCTGTTCCATAAGCACAGCTTCAAACCGAAAGCATGCACCAGACCAACTTCAGAATGAGGTCAGACCTCATCCTAACACTACCTATTATTATGGGATGGAAAAGAAGAAAATTGAAACATACTTAAGGATTCAAAATCAATTATAGAATAAGAGTTAAAGCTGCCAACTTTTTTTAGAAAAAGCATTTACATGATAGAACATTAAAAGCTTTCATTTTACAGTTAGCACAAACAGGAGAAAATCTGCAGATGCTGGAAATCCAAAGCAACACACAGTCCTGATGAAGGGACTAGGCCTGAACCATCGACTGTTTACTCTTCCATAGATGCTGCCTGGCCTGCTGAATTTGTCCAGTATTTTGTGTCTATTATTTTGCAGTTAGAGTTGATGTCAAAGATAGAAGTGAGCCAAGTTCTCAGCAGGTTCCAAAGTAGTTACATGGTCAGCACATCATTGTGGACTGAACGGCCTGTAATGTGCTGTAGATTTTCTACTTTCTATGTTCTTAGTGAGTCCAGCCTCACTAACCAACATTTGGCTGCTGATGCAGTTCCAAATAGGATGAAGTAATTGTGGTCGATAGGGAAGTAAGCGAGCATGGTTTGCAGATAGCTCAGATTCCCACTGACAACAGTAACCTGGAGTTGTTGACTTGTATTCACATGAAACTTTGTTAGCCTGAGAATGAAACAGAAACATATGTCCCCAGAAATTAATGAATTTAAATGCTATTGAAAAACATTGCTTTCACCTCACTAGCTAAGATAAGCTAAATCAAGATCGGAAAAAAATAGGGGTAAAAGTACACAGTTTCCTGAAAGTGGCAAATTGGTAGACAAGGAGCTGAAAAAGGAATATGGCATGCTTGCCTTCATCAGATGAAGCACTGAGTACAAGTACAGGAAAGGCATATGACAACTGCATAAGATATCGGTGAGACTACATCTGGAATATTGAGTGCAGTTTTGGTGACCAGTTTATTGAAATTATGTCATTAAGCTTGAGACGGTACAGAAAAGATCCACAAGGATATTACCGAAACTGGAGGGCTTGAGATGGTAAGGGGAGATTTGATAGACTAGATCTTTTTTCCCTTGAGCAAAGAAGGCTGAGAGATGACCTTATAGCGACGTATGAACGGATAAGGTGGACTGTCACAGTCTTTTTTCTGCAGGATAGGAGGATCTAAAACTGGAGGGCACAGAGGACCTGAGGTGTACGTTTTTTTAGATTAGATTATGAGAACACTCAGTCCTCTTTTATCGTCATTTAGAAACGCATTCATGCATTAAGAAATGATACAATGTTCCTCTAGAGTGATATCACAGAAAACAGGACAAACCAAAGCATAACACTGACTGAACCACATAATTATAACATATAGTTACAGCAGTGCAAAACAATACCATAATTTAATAAAGAACAGACCATGGGCACAGTAAAAAAAAGTCTCAAGTCCCGATTGACTCCCGAGTCCCCAATAGCAGGCGGCAAAAGGGAGAAACTCTCTGCCATAAACCTCCAAGGCACCGACAACTGCCAATGCCTTGGAAGCAGTCAACACCGAGTCCGTCCATCCGAAAAATTCAAGCCTCCGACTAGCCTCTCCGATACAGCCTCTCGAGTGCCTTCAACCTATCCCCGGCCAGCAAAACAAGCAAGGCTGAGGAGTTGGGATCTTCTGCTCCAGAGTTTCTGGTTACCACACAGTAGCAGCGGCAGCGAAGTGGGCATTTCAGAAGTTTCTCCAGATGTTCCTCTGTACTCTCACGTCTGTCTCCATCAAATCAGAATTGTGCATGGTCCCCTACTTGACAGATTACAGATATCATTCACCGGAGAGGCAGCGCGCGCTGCATCACGCCGCCATCTTCTCCTCCTCCTCACAGAGGATGGTGGAGATATGAAACATGCTGCCAGAAGAAATTATTCCAGTGGGTAAAATACAATGTTTGAGAGGCATTTGGACAGGTACAGGAGATGGATAGAAAGGTTTAGACGAAGTTGGACCAAATGTAAGCAAATAGAACAAACTCAAGGAGACACCTTGGTCAAAATGGACAAGTTAAGCCAAAGTGTCTGTTTCAATGCTCTATAACACTAAGCTTCAGGCCAAGAACTGTGCGGAAAAAAAACATGGCAAGTACAATAAAAAGTTAGCATCTTGCTCCAATTAAAGTTGATAAATGCAGCAGAGACTATACAGATTGCGTGGGAGTCCGAAAATGCAAATTTCTCATGAAATGGTGGAAGCCTTGCTGATGTAACTGATGAATGTTGGGACAGGAAGATGTGGATCATGTACTGGGATATTGTACAGCACCACAATACACTACATGAGACTTGCCAACACCAACACTAGAAGCAATCGCCTAAGCAGGATATTATGAGTTGGCCCTGTGGAATGAATGATCCTGATAAACTCAATTAGAAGGAATGAGATCATTCTGCCTTTTGTGACAATAGCAATGTA
This sequence comes from Mobula hypostoma, assembly GCF_963921235.1. Classification (NCBI taxonomy): domain Eukaryota; kingdom Metazoa; phylum Chordata; class Chondrichthyes; order Myliobatiformes; family Myliobatidae; genus Mobula; species Mobula hypostoma. The sequence continues at coordinate 102,515,842 of NC_086098.1, read as the reverse complement.
TGTTGAAGTAATCCAAATCGAATTGCCTGCCCTGCTTTTTCATATTGTGCTGTCTCTTTCTGTGCTTCAGATATCCATTCAATTTTCATTCATAAGGATACCTTGGTTGTTGAGCACATCTACAAGGAGCGCTGCCACAAGAAAGCAGCATCCATCATTAAGGACATGTGCTATCCAGGCCATTGTCTCTTCTCTCTGCTGTCATCGCAAAGGAAGTGCAGAAGACTGAAGTCCTACACCAACAGGTTCAGGAACAGTTATTATCCTTTAACAATCAGGCTCCTGGATCAGCATGGATAACTTCACTCACCTCAATTCTGAATTTGATTCCACAACACATTGACTCACTTTCAAGGACTCTACAACACATGTTCTCAAAATATTATTTCTTTACTTATTTATTATTATTATTTGTATTTGCAAAGATTGACTTCTTTTGCACATTGATTGTTTGTCAATCTTTGTGTGTAGTTTTTCATTGATTCTATTGTACTTCTTTGTTCTATTGTGAATGCCTTCAAGAAAATTTATCTCTGAAATTGTGCTTTCAACTAGGGATCTGGCAATTGGCAGCAAACACATGGAATGATCCGCCTCCGCCGCATCTGCTCTCAGGATGAGGCTTTTCATTCTAGGACGAGGGAGATGTCTTCCTTTTTTAAAGAAAGGGGCTTCCCTTCCTCCACCATTAACTCTGTTCTCAAACGCATCTTCCCCCATTTCACGCACATCTGCTCTCACTCCATCCTCCTGCCACTCCACTAGGAGTAGGGTTCCCCTGGTCCTCACCTACCACCCCACCAGCCTCCAGGTCCAACATATTATTCTCCGTAACTTCTGCCACCTCCAACGGGATCCCACCACTAAGCACATCTTTCCCTCCCCACTTCTCTCTGCTTTCCACAGGGATCGCTCCCTACGCGACTCCCTTGTCCATTCGTCCCCCCCATCCCTCCCCACTGATCTCCATCCTGGCACTTATCCGTGTAAGCGGAACAAGTGCTACACATGCCCTTACACTTCCTCCCTTACCACCATTCAGGGCCCCAAACAGTCCTTCCAGGTGAGGCGACACTTCACCTGTGATTCGGCTGGGGTGATATACTGCGTCCGGTGCTCCCAATGTGGCCTTTTATATATTGGCGAGACCCAACGCAAACTGGGAGGTCGTTTCGCTGAACACCTACGCTCTGTCTGCCAGAGAAAGCAGGATCTCCCAGTGGCCACACATTTTAATTCCACGTCCCATTTCCATTCTGATATGTCTATCCACGACCTCCTCTACTGTAAAGATGAAGTCACACTCAGGTTGGAGGAACAACACCTTATATTCCGTCTGGGTAGCCTCCAACCTGATGGCATGAACATTGACTTCTCTAACGTCCGCTAATGCCCCACCTCCCCCTCGTACCCCATCCGTTATTTATTTATATACACATATTCTTTCTCTCACTCTCCTTTTTCTCCCTCTGTCCCTCTGACTATACCCCTTGCCCATCCTCTGGGTTCCCCCCCACTTGTCTTTATCCCTGGACCTCCTGTCCCATGATCCTCTCATATCCCCTTTGCCAATCACCTATCCAGCTCTTGGCTCCATCCCTCCCCCTCCTGTCCTCTCCTGTCATTTTGGATCTCCCCTCCCCCTCCCACTTTCAAATCTCTTACTAGCTCTTCCTTCAGTTAGTCTTGACGAAGGGTCTCGGCCTGAAACGTCGACTGTACCTCTTCCTAGAGATGCTGCCTGGCCTGCTGCGTTCACCAGCAACTTTGATATGTGTTGCTTGAATTTCCAGCATCTGCAGAATTCCTGTTGTTTACATGGAATGAGGGTATGGATGGACAGAACAGAGGAAAAGATGCTCTTGTTTGACAGGTTTTATTTATGTTTTGTTTTTCCAAGACAAATTATTAATTCACTACAATTAATAGAAATGAGGGTGTATCAAATAGGTCTTATTCCCATTTCTCTTCTGTTCTACACTAATTAGGGAAGACTGTTCTTTAATTCATACTGAGAACCTCTCGTGTGAAGCATTCTGTAAAAGACTGTCGCTGATCAGGACGAAATAATCCACAGCGAGCCATTAAACTTGAGTAAAATTGGAACCAGACCATTTGTAAAAATTCAGACCAGAGCTGCTAAGCATTTTTTTCCAAGACGTCAAACTTAACCAACCTCAGATGAAGACGCATATTGGAGATCTCACAAGATTTTGGCAGCTAAAGGGATTGTTGGGGAAATGCAAACTGAGGAACTACAGTAAACTTGATCATTAACGAATAATTCAACAAGTTATTATTGAAAATATATATTGATCTTTGATTACTCTTTATTATCCATTGAGAAACTTATGTCTCAAACAATACACCTGTTGGTCGTATACTGCAAGAATGCCAGCTTAGGAAAACTACATCAACAAAACTCAGCCAGTAGCTCACAGGTCATACTTTATCTCCAATGGTGCAGAACAAGAAGGCAGACAAAGTTATTCCTTGCAAACCCTCGAGGTTGAATCATCTTTAGACCTGCATGCGCACAGCTGGTAGCAAGGTGTGGACCTTTTAAGACTCATAGTACTAAGTGAATAATGTCTATGAAGGAAGCTGCTCACGTTAAAAGTGTTACAATGTTAGCATGCAAATAACTGTATATAAAATGAATGTGACATTTGATTCTAAACTATTGACTTATATTATTAAACTGACTAAGTGCAGGAATAAATTTCTTCACTGCATTTTATGACACATTTTGAATTATTCAGCATGTGTAAGTTGTATTTTGAAAATGTCTCAAGGCCAGGTTCAATAGACAGCTTTTGGAAAACTGTATTCGTAGGTGGTTCCAAATGATAACACTGAGGTTTAAGAGCTTAGAAGCTGAAGAACAAATTGCCTTGAAATCAGATAGCACCACTTCTATTTAAGCAGGGACACACCAGACTTCGGTGCAAGCGAGAAGAACATACTCATGTTTATAATATATTGGAGCTTATCCACCCACCACATTGGGGAAAAACAATGGCAAATCCCTAAGTACCCATATCTGAACATATTTGTAGGCTGCTGCCCTGATATAAAATTCAAATCCCTTTGCTGTAACAGTACTCCAGGCACATGAGGCAGGTCTGGCTTTTGTTCCATGGTTGCCACAACATCTTCATTTAATAATGAAACAAAAAGCTGCTGCTCAAACTGGCACCACAATCAATATTAGCAATGCAAATAAAAATTTAGATCTCAATCAATGAGAACAATAGCATTTTAGCACCCTACTCAACCAAACCAAATGCTTCTGCTACATATTATTCTCTAAGTTTTGAAATAAATAACTTGGTCCTTAAAGAATTTGAAATGTGCTGGATTTTGTTTTCTGGAAGCAATGTGATATCTTCAGTTTTGGAGAAGCTAGTAAAAGCAGTTATGAGCAGTGTCAATATTTTGTATTTGGAGATTTGACTGGACATGTTTTTGATTCACACCTTTGCATCAAAGATCATCTGAATTTTGAATTGATTTGTATAATAATGCTGACTATTTTGGATACAAGCCAAGTTCCTGTGAAAGCACTGAACACAAATCTTAATCCACAAAATAAATAGTTTGGTCACTTCTGAAGATTTTAGAAGATTTTGAATACACAGTACACCAGCTTCTCACCATAGAGTGTCTCTGAATTTTTTGCTTAGTATAACTGATTAGAATCCATGGCATATCAATACTTCACTTCCTTCTTCTGTTCATGAACACAACACAGTAAATGTGCAAGACATCTGGTTAAAAACAAAACCTTAATGCTTTGATATTTGCATCTGTAGTGCATATATCATTAACAGATTTGAATAGTTAGGTCAGAATGTAAACGTAGGTTCTTCAAAAAGGTTTATCTGCTTTAAACTATTTCCCCTGCCAAGCATTTTAGAATCACAGATTGACAGAGAGCTAAATGAGGCCATTTTGGCTGATTAATACTTCTATTGGCAGCTTTCTGAAAGACCTAACAAGTTAACTCCCTGTTCTTTCCTGTGCCACGCAAGTTTTTTTTAAACTCAGTACATAAAAACTGTAGGCCTACAAGGTTTTACCTCATGATGAAAACTTGCTCACAATCTACACTTCCAAAAACTTAATTCACTGCCAAGTTAAGGAACATCCCGAGGTCATACATGGCACTCAATAAATGCATGACTAATTATTTTCTTTTTACTGCAAAGATGCTTCAGATTCAAATTCAAGTTTCAGTGTCATTCAACCATACATAAATACCCATGAATACAGCCAAACGAAACAACGTTACTCTGGGACCAACGTGTAAATCACAGTACTAACAGTCATACATATCACAAGGCACATATAGCACATAGAAGATAGCAGTAAATGTACAGTCACACAAAAAAAATATAGTTTAAGTCCCTGGGTCCATGAACGCTGCAGCGGCCTGCAGTCAGACACAATACAGCTTGTCTTCCGCCGAGCGAACACTGGAGAGCAGCCCCAACACCAGCTTGGATACCTCACCACACCGCCTTTTGCACCAACTCTCTTGTTTGGTTGCAAACAGGTGACGTGGTGGTTTGAGGCCTAGTTCTCATGCTGACTGAGGCCACACAGCTTACAGTCACCTGTCTTACCAATAAACCAATGACTTGCAGCATTATACATTACCAATGTCCAACAGGGTCTTGCGAACACAAGAAAAGCTACTAAGACGATCACTCGCTGTTAGACTGCACACTGCCTTCACGCACTGATGCCTGTCTGTAGCAGACAGCAACACGGTCTGCATCAAAACAGTAATACAAAAATAAAAAAAGCATTGTTTTCGAGAGGTCTCAAATTTAACTGTAGTTATTCATGAATAATCAAGTAATTCATTTTAACGGGTATGTTATAGCTAGCCAAGAAATGTGAGCAGAACATTGGGGAATAATCAACAGCTCTTTGGGTAAATGGTTCAGATAGGTCACGTTGATTAAGGCAAGGGACTTTTCCTGTTGTGTCAGTGTTGTTACACAGTCTGTGGTTCTGTAGCCATTTAATGTTTGATGATGTCACATTTTATAAATTTTTTGAAATTTAAGAACAATTTTGTAAAATATTAACCAGCTAAGCATGTCTACAATCAGCAGGTACATTTTTTAAAAAGTAAAAATAATCTTTGGCAACCCAAACTGTCAGAAAGCCATCAAGGTGATCCGGAGACAGGACCTCAAGATCCACAACGTGAGGTCTAATTGTCACTCACAGACTGCTTGACTTCATGGAAGCAAGACAAACATCTTAATTGATCCTATCAGGCCATAAATGTGTGTGTGAGCATGTGTGTACATATGTGTGTGTGCATGCATGCGTGCGCATGCGTGAGAGTGTGCATGAGCATGTTTGAACATAACACTGGACAGCAAATTGTTTCGAAAGTGTTTCCTCAGAAAGGATTCACTTTTTTGTGATTATGATAGATTGCTTGAAGCTGAACACAAATATAATTTCAGGCTACTCGTATCACATAGGAATTTGGAGAAATAAGAAATTAACTTCTATTCAATATGATGTATTTCATTGCATAACAGTGCTGATGCTTTGGAATAGTCCCAATGAGCAAAAAATGTTTTCATAATGATTTTCATTTGTACTCAGTATGTGAGGCTTCTTGCTTAAGTGTCCAACAATATTCAGCCAGCATTAAAGGATTCCAGTTGCCCTGATACCATTTCTTCATGAAACTTTCACCCTGCTCATCACTGACAGCACCAAGGTTTGCAGAGACGAAATCTAAATGGGAATACAGAAAATTTATCTTGAGTGACATGTTGCACATCATGGCTTTGTATGCTTGAAATGTTTGAAGCATGTTGTCAACCAGCTGCACTTAGTTTGGGGTTCTGTACTCGCCAAGAAAGTTTTCAACAACGTCCTTGAATGCCTTCCATGTGATTTTCAGTCCCACTTAAAGTTATTTGAATTGCCTGCCTTTAATGATCTGTTTGAATAGTGGACCAACAAAAATGCCTTCCTTAATCATGGCATCAGTTATTCTGGGAAATATCTATCTCAAATATCAAAATCCTTCACGGAAATTTTTGTGCATGGTGACAGCAGATTCCATCCTTGCAGTCTTGAACCCAATAAACCTGCTTTTGGCCTTGACAAACCTAAGCCTTTGACCAGGCCAGTTAACACAGATTGAGTTATCTGATGTGGCCCACTTGACATAAACGGTTCAAAATCTGTATCAGTGTTGTTTTTCCATTCCTGGCTCATGCATCGTGGCATCTTTGCCTGCCTTCTCTCGACTCCATGTCAGTGGTGACTTGGGTACTGGAAGACTTGTGGCATTGGTGTCATGGCTGAAGGGAGACTGGGGTATTCAATAGATTCTTGTTTTTAGCTGACACACTAGCCAGACAGGTGTAGCAGTCTGTCACATGATTGTCTGCTCTTGCCATATCATCGGGGCGGCAAACGGCATTGACTTCCAAGTACCTCTGAGCCAAGATCTAAGATCGACAGTGCATGTTGCACAACAAACCTGAGGAGTCCAGGCTTTGCCTTGGTCACCAATTTTATAAGAGGAGTAATGCTCTGTCTTTGAGATTTAAGTGTATACTCCCCACAAACAGAAAGTATTACAGCTGCTGTAACATTTGTGAGACCTTTTGCTATTACAAATACTCCTGAAAATACAATTACTTTATTATAAAGAGTACACACTTGGGCATGTGTACCAAGTGATTACAAACCAATATGCATGTAAATGCAATGCATAGAACGGTGTGTGTGTGATGCTTTTATATCCTTTCTAAAACCTACCCTGCCTAAGCATGCCCGGACAAAATAGAAATCTTCAAACACGAGGAAATCTGCAGATGCTGGAACTTCAGGCAACACACATAAAAATTGCTGGTGAACACAGCAGGCCAGGCAGCATCTATAGGAAGAGGTACAGTCGACGTTTCGGGCTGAGACCCTTTGTCAGGACTAACTGAAAGAAGAGATAGTAAGAGATTTGAAAGTGGGAGGGGGAGGGGAAGCAATTTTTATGTGTGTTGCAAGATAGAAATCTTTTCAGCTTACTTTGTGGGCAACATTTTAGTTAAGTTGAATTATGAATTGACATAACAAATATAGTCAATTATTTTAAAATGGTGCTTGAGAGGGAAATTTCATGGTGATTTTTATTATCAGCACCCCAAAATCCACAAGTTACACCCAAAAATATTCAAGAAGCAGAATCTTTGCTGTCTCGTGTGATCCATCTTATTAATTGTTTCTCATTTCACAGATGCTGCCTGACTGCTGAGCTTCGTTTACTCTTTAGTTTTAGCACTATGATTTAACCTCTGTACTCAAAATTCACCGGGAGGGGCCACCAGAGAGGGGGTGGGGAACAGCGGAAGCATCCAACAACTGAAATCTGAGAACACACATCGTACAGCAGAGCCCCAGTGGTAAACAGCTCAGTGACAAAACCAGCAGAATGAGGCAGCTGATGGGGACAAATTGTGGGAGTTCCCTGCAGGAAAAGATTCAGAATTAGAATTTTGGGTATGGAGCTTAGTCACAGGAAGAAGTGTGGAGGAGAACACATTGATTAGCCAGCAAGTCAGCCCAATAATAGTTTCCTCATAAAACTCTAATATAGTTAAGTCATTTTACCTTCTTCCAATCTATTTGACTAAACCATTAGGAAAATAATGGACAGAGGGTTGGAGTTCAGGTTCCCATTATTAAATATTTAACAACATTATTTTCCAACACTTGACACTGTGACCAAGGAATTAAATAGATTAAAGGGACCAATTACCACATTTCTGCTGATGAAATGGAGCTTTCTATTTTTATATAATAAATAAATAAATTGTATTTTTTTATATTTATTCCTGAAAATACTTAAAAAGGTACTGTATAAAAAAGATAAACTACAAAATATATATACAGAATACCTATACATAAAAATACATATACATATATAATAAATATATACACAAAAGGCTGTCAGCCTTTCTTGAAGCCAAAGTCACTCACACATTTTTTTCTGTTCCTGCATTCTTTTTAAAATTATGCTATCTTTTCATTTAAACACATTACATTCTCTTATCCTTCCAAGTTTAACAAAATAGTTTAATCTCAAGTCAAGTCAAGTCAAGTCACTTTTTATTGTCATTTCGACCGTAACTGCTGGTACAGTACACAGTAAAAACGAGACGACACTTATCAGGACCATGGTGCTACATGAAACAATACAAAAACTACACTGAACTATGTAAAAACAACACAAAAACTACACTACACTACAGGCCTACCCAGGACTGCACAAAGTGCACAAAACAGTGCAGGCATTACAATAAATAATAAACAAGACAATAGGCACAGTAGAGGGCAGTAGGTTGGTGTCAGTTCAAGCTCTGGGTATTGAGGAGTCTGATGGATTGGGGGAAGAAACTGTTACATAGTCTGGTCGTGACAGTCCGAATGCTTTGGTGCCTTTTGCCAGATCGCAGGAGGGAGAAGAATTTGTATGAGGGATGCGTGGGGTCCTTCATAATGCTGTTTGCTTTACGGATGCAGCGTGTAGTGTAAATGTCTGTAATAGCGGAAAGAGAGACCCGATGATCTTCTCAGCTGACCTCACTATCCGCTGCAGGGTCTTTTCGATCCGAGATGGTGCAATTTCTGAACGAGGCAGTGATGCAGCTGCTCAGGATGCTCTCAATACAACCTCTGTAAAATGTGGTAGGGATGGGGGGGTGGGAGATGGACTTTTCTCAGCCTTCGCAGAAAGAAGAGACGCTGCTGGGCTTTCTTTGCTATGGAGCTGGTGCTGAGGGACCAGGTGAGATTCTCCAGCAGGTGAACACCAAGAAATTTGGTGCTCTTAACGATCTCTACAGAGGAGTCGTTGATGTTCAGCGGAGAGTGGTTGCTCCACGTCCTCCTGAAGTCAACAACCATCTCTTTTGTTTTTGTTCACATTCAGAGACAGGTTGTTGGCTCTGCACCATTCCGTTAGCCGCTGCACCTCCTCTCTGTATGCTGACTCATCATTCTTGCTGATGAGACCCACCACAGTCGCATCATCGGCGAACTTGATGATGTGGTTTGAGCTGTGTGTTGTAGCACAGTCATGGGTCAGCAGAGTGAACAGCAGTGGACTGAGCACACAGCCCTGGGGGGCCACTGTGCTTAGTGTGATGGTTTTGGAGATGCTGCTTCCAATCCAGACTGATTGAGGTCTCCCGGTCAGGAAGTCTAGGATCCAGTTGCAGAGGGAGGTGTTCAGGCCCAGTAGGCTCAGCTTTCCAATCAGTTTCTGAGGAATGATTGTGTTGAATGCTGAACTGAAGTCTATGAATGCATTCGAACGTATGTGCCTTTTTTGTCCAGGTGGGTTAGGGCCAGGTGGAGGGTGATGGCAATGGCGTCATCTGTTGAACGGTTGGGACGGTATACGAACTGCAGGGGGTCTAGTGAGGGGGGCAGCAGGGTCTTGATGTGCCTCATGACGAGCCTCTCAAAACACTTCATGGTGATGGATGTGAGTGCGACGGGACGGTAATCATTGAGGCAGGACACTGAAGACTTCTTCAGCACAGGGACGATGGTGGCGGCCTTGAAGCATATAGGAACGACGGCGCTGCTCAAGAAGATGTTGAAAATGTCAGTGAGAATCTCTGTGCTAGCTGGTCTACACATCCTCTGAGCACTCTGCCAGGAATATTGTCTGGTCCAGCAGCCTTCCGTGGGTTGACCCTGAACGGGGTTCTCCTCACATCGGCCATGGTAAGACACAGCACCTGGTCATTTGGAGAAGGGGAGGTCCTCCTCACCGCCACATCATTTTCTGCCTCAAAACCAGCATAGAAGTTGTTCAATGCATCTGGGGAAGAGGCCTCACCAGCACAGGCAGGTGGTGTTGTCTTGTAGTTGGTGATGTCCTGAATGCCCTTCCACATGCGCCGTGTGTCGCCGTTGTCCTGGAAGTGGCTGTGGATTCGCTGGGCGTGTGCATGCTTTGCCTCTCTGATGACCCGGGACAGTTTGGCTCTCGCTGTTGTTAGGGCTGCCTTGTTGCCTGCTCTGAAGGCAGAGTCACGGGTCCTCAGCAGCGCACACACCTCCGCGGTCATCCATGGCTTCTGGTTAGCGTGTGTAGTGATGATCTTGGCCACAGTGATGTCATCGACGCACTTGCTGATATAGCTAGTCACTGATGCCGTGTACTCCTCTAAGTTGGTAAATCTGAAGCAAAAGCAATTCTTTAAATTTAGCTGAACATTGTTTTTACTGAGATCTCAATAAATTTTGAAATTCCAAGCTAGTGGATTTTATTTCCTCAGTTATATTGAAACTTAATTTCATGCAATTATGTGTGTTTCATTTGAAGTCTACATTAACATTATCCCTGTCAGTCAGTTATTCTTTTCCCTTGAAGCACATTCTAAACAATTGTAGCTCAAATGTCTGATATTCCTGATAAATAATTAAAGCAAACCCCAAGAGAAATTTCTTGTTTTAACTACTTTTGCACAATGGAAAAGTAAGTGGAACAGGAGAAAAACTGGAAATCCTAGAATCCACTTTCCACAGGGATCACTCCGTCCATGATTCTCTTGTCCACACAATCCTCTCCACTAATCCCCCTCACAGTACTTATCCCTGCAAGTGGCTAATGTGCTACACCTGCCCATTCACCTCCTCCCTCACTTGCATTCAGGGCTCCAAACAGTACTTCCAGGTGACACAACACTTTACCTGTGAATCCGCTGGGGTCATCTATTGTGTCTGGTGTGTCTGATGCAGCCCCTCTACATTAGTGAGACCAGTCATAAATTGGGTGAGTATTTTGTCGAGCACCTCCGCTCCAGTTGCCAAAAGCGGAACTTCCCAGTGGCCAAACATTTTAATTCCGACTCTCATTCCCGTTTGGACATATCAGTCCATGGCATCCACTTGTGACATGATGAAGCCACACTCAGGGTGGAGGAGTAACACCTTATATTCCATCTGGGTAGCCTCCAACCTGATTGCATGAATATCAATTTCTCCTCCTGGTAAAAATTTTATTTCCTCTCCCTCCCCTCTACCTCCCCTCTACCTCTGTTCTCCACTCTAGCCTCTTACCTCTTCTCATCTACTTATCACCTACCCCTGGGTCCCCTCTTCCTCTCCTTTCTCCTATAGTCCACTCTCCTCTCCAATCAGATTCCTTCCTCTCCAGCCATTTACCTTTCCTACCCACCTGGCTTCACCTATCACCTTCTAGCTATCCTCCTTCCCCTCCGCCCACCTTTTTATTTTGCATCTCCCCACTTCCCTTCTAGTCCTGAAGAAGGGCCTCAACCTGAAACGTTGACTGCTATTTATTTCCATTGAGGATGCCTGATCTGTTGAGTCCTCCATCATATTGTGAGTGTTGTTTTAGTTTTGATAGAAGCCATTTTGTCTGGCGACACGTTGTTTAATTGCATAGCAGGTTATCTGTCATCAGGTAGTGAATGGCAACCAAGCAAATCAAGGGCTTTCTCTTCAAGACTGAAATTAAAAAAAACAAGAAAGGAAGCTTAATGAGTAGGACACAAAGGATGCCGGAGAGTGAGTTCAAATTGTAGAGCATTTATCATAGACAAGGATCCTAATTACACAATGGACCACTTCCACACCCATCATAGGAGCAGAAACTCATTTAATGGGTTCCTTAAGAAAATATATTTGCACAGCCATCGCAATGATCCATGAGTCCAAGCAATTTATCATATGTCAGGCTTGTATTGACAAAAGCAATCAGACATCTGAACACTGAAATAGCTCAGCATGCAGAAAAAGGGACAAGCCAAAAATTTTGCTGGAGTTGAACTCTATTTATAAGCAGAGAAAACTCCCTGGAACAAAAATGTGTGAAATGAGAGTAGGGTAAAGGCTGAAATTTAGAAATGCAAAAGTTATTACCTGAAGGCCAAATTCCCTGTTTGACTCTGGACATTTACAGATGCAAGCAGGTAACCTCATGTATATTGTTAGTTCATGGAACTTAAAGGTTGCTGCCATAGCAAGCATTTATTATCCTTGAACTAAGTGGCTTGCTGGGCTATTCAGAGGAGAGTTGAGACACACCTACACTGGTGAAACTGGATTCCCATGACCCAGACAAGGTAAGGATAGCAGGTTTCCATCCCAGACTGATAACTGTGAAGCAAAACTCCAGGTCTATGGCACGTGTGCCTTAATTTGGATGACCAGGAATACCATTCAATCAATGGAAATAAAAGTGGAGAGCATTGTAAAGCCAACCATTGATTTGTTCTTAACTATGTTAAAATATTGCACAGACAAACTAAGTACCTTTGATTGTGGTGCTTTCACATGCAAACTTGACCAGAAGGCTCTAAAAATCTATCACTGGATGTCGCATTGAAACTTAGTGTCACTGTAAACAGTTTAAATTACCACACGCTCAATGCTTACAGAATTACTTTAGAGTAACAATTGGAATACTTTTGGAGAAAAACAAGCGCAATATTGCAATCAAAAACATCAGCCGATTTACTCATGGTTCTGAAATAAACTCCAGGGCAATATTTTTCTCAGTTGTTCTGACAGAGTGAAGAATATTTTTTAGAATAATTTCTGGCATGTCTGCAGCTTGTACTGTGGGGCTTTCCACATCCAGTTTAACTAATGGATGGGCCTTGTTTATGCCTCAATTTAATATTGCTTCCAAACAATAACAACTGTAACATCGCCACACTTTCTTTACACTGCTCTGAAATGTGACCAAATGGAATCTTTATGGAGAAGAATTGAACAGTGATCAATCAATGTGCAGTGTAAAGCTGTGCAACATGAATAATGTTAAAAGGATCCCCCCCAAAAAAAGCCAGGTCCATTTCAGATTGGGCAGAAGATACAAATGCTTGAGAACAAGTACCACCAGGCTCAAGGACTGCTTCTATCCAGCTGTTATAAGATGCCTGATTGGACCTCTTAAAGGGTAAAGATGAACACCTGCTGTCTTGACCGACCCAGTCATGGCCCTTGTATGAGGTTTGCCTCCTTGCACTGCACTTTCTCAGTAACTGCAATATTTTTCTCCCTTTTGCATGACCTCGATATACAAATGATCCCTGCCTAATCATTTCACCCTAGGTATGGAATGTTCATTCTGGATGTCAGGCAAACGAAAGCCTTTCCCTGCATCTCAGTACAAGTGGCAACAATAAACCAATTACTAATTATTTTAATATTCCTGGCTACAGTCTCAAATAGCATTCAAATACTTATTTTTGGAACTGGGTATCAGAATTGGTTTATTATGTTGTGCGTACTGGGCTACAATGAAAGACCTTTCTTGCATACTGTTCACATAAATCAATTCATTACACAGTACTTTGAGGTAGAACAAGATGCAGTATAATAATAACAGTGCAGAAAAACATGTAAAAGCTACAGAGAACATACAGTGTAGACAAACATTAAGATGCATAAGGAGATAGGCTAAGAATTCATTTTATTGCACTATGAAACCATTTAATAGTTTTATAACTGTGGGATAGAAGCTGTACTGGTGTCTGGTGGAACATGCATTAAGCTTCTGGGCCTTCTGCCCAATGAAGGAGTGGAGAAGAGAGAACTTCCAGGATGGGTGGGCTCTTTAACTATGCTGGCTGCTTTACTGAGGCAGTGAAAAGTATAGACAGGGTCCAAAGAGTGGAGACTGGTTCCTGTAATGTGCTGAGCTGTATCCATAATCTACAGTTCTTTGGAGTCGTGTGCAGGGCAGCTGCCAAACCAAGCCGTGATGCATCCAGAGAGGAAGCTTTCTACAGTGCACCAATAAAAATTAGCAATAGTTAACAGGGACACGTCACATTTCTTTAGCCTCCAGAGGAAGTGGAGGCATTAATGAGCTTTCTTGGCTATAGTATCTATGAGGTTAGAACTCGGCAGGTTTTTGGTGACATTCACTCCTAAGCTTTGAATCCACTCAACTTCAACATCACTGATGTAGACAGGAGCATGTTCACTCTACGCACTCCCCCCCCACCGCCCCAACATTCATGAAATCAATGACCAGTTACTTGGCTTTGCTGATATTAAGGGAAAGGAACCCTCAATGTTATTAGAAACATAGAAAATAGGTGCAGGAGTAGGCTATTCGGCCCTTCGAGCCTGCACTGCCATTCAGTACGATCATGGCCCATCATCCACCTCAGAACCCCATACCCGCCTTCTCTCCATACCCCCTGATCCCTTTAGCTAGAAGGGCCATATCTAACTCCCTCTTAAATATAGCCAATGAACTGGCCTCAACTGTTTCCTGTGGCAGAGAATTCCACAGATTCACCACTCTCTGTGTGAAGAAGTTTTTCTTCATCTCGGTCCTACAAGGCTTCCTCTTTATCCTCAAACTGTGACCCCTCGTTCTGGACTTCCCCAATATCGGGAACAATCTTCCTGCATCTAGCCTGTCCAATCCCTTTGGAATTTTATACGTTTCAATCAGATCCCCCCTCAATCTTCTAAATTCCAGAGAGTATAAGCTTAGCCGATCCAGTCTTTCATCATATGAAAGTCCTGCCATCCCAGGAATCAATCTGGTGAACCTTCTTTGTACTCCCTCTATGGCAAGAATATCTTTCCTCAGATTAGGGGACCAAAACTGCACACAAATTTTTATTTGAGATATGGCCCACTCCAAGTATCTGCATAGTCTCTGATGAAGTTAGAGCAAGATCCAGCCACACAGTAATGAGACTACAAGATGGTGAGAAGGAGGCTGAGGAAACATCTTGTGGAGTGCCAGTGTTAAGAATAATCATGGTGGAAGTGTTGCTGCCTCTCCATAGTTATTGCAGTCTGTTGGTCAAAAAGTCAAAGATCTAGTTATAGAGGAGGTGTTGACTCACCAGGTCTGGAGTTTGGTGACGAGGTTTTTTATGGAATTATAGTACTGAAGGTGGAGTCCAATGTAGAAGTTTTTACTGTCCAGTTTCTCCAGATATGAATGCAGGGCCAGAGAGATGGCATGCACCATACAACTCTTTCAGTGGTCGACAAATTGCAGTTAGCTGGTGTTTTCTAGAAAACAGGAGTTAAAGTCTCCTTGAAGGACTTTACGATGATAGAAGTCAACACCACTGGACAGTAGTCATTAAGGCATGTTATCTTGTTCTCCTTCATTACTGGGATGATAGTAATCCCAGGTAGGAACATCAGATTGAAGCAGGGAGAGGTTAAAAATGTCTGCACATGCACCCACCAGCTGATCCAAACCAGGACCCAAGAACATGACTATGGACACCATCTGAGCCAGATGCTTCCAGTGGGTTCACTCTCCAGAAGAGTGATCTTACATCTGCAATGCTGATTGCAAGGAACTTGCAGTCTTAAACACACAAGGAACCTAATGCCTGTTACAGGGTCCTCTGAAATTAAACTGATACAGTCAACAGAGCAGAAGACAGCCATCTTCACAATTACTAAAGGAATACTGAATGACCACCACCAGCAGGTATTAGACATCCATATTTTTTTAAATGTCATATATTCTGTAAGAAGACCATAAAACATAGAAGCAGAATTAGGCCATTCAGCCCATTGAGTCTCCTCCACAATTCCATCATGGATGTTTATTATCCCTCTCAACTTCATTTTCTTGCTGTCTCCCCATAACATTTGATGACTTTACCAATCTAGAACCTATCAACCTTCACTTGAAATATACCCATTGGCTTGGCTTCTATAAGAACAGGAATCTCACCACCACATCCCCCAAGTTACTGGCATAACCTGTAGGTCTGTGTCGTTGAGATGTCACAGGATTTCACCATCAAATGTATAATTAGGTGCCTGCTGCTTTATGCTCCCTGTGACCTTGCCTGCCCTATTTATCCAACTCCATCAAGAAACCTTTCTATTCCTTGCTTCATGTGTTTATGCAGTACACCTTAAGTGCATCTATTAATTGCTTTAAATGACAGAGCTGATACTGGGTAGCTCATTACATTAATACCAATCACCAGGGTAATGTCAAACTGGTGTCAGTCCTCCAGCCACTGTGACCATATCACCAGTGAACTTACACATCATAGAATGGAAGCTTTAAAAGGAACTTACAATCACTTAAATATGATTTTATGCACCTGAAAATTAGCACCTCTGAGAAATGCTATCTTATGTTTAGGTATACAAAGCCTAAAATGGGCTCGCTCAGAAAAGCTGTAGAGGGTAGTAAACTCACCCAGGTCCATAACGGCACTAGCCTCCCCACCATCGAGGACATCTTCACAAGGTGACACCTCGCAAAGGCAGCACCCATCATTAAGGACCCCCAGCACCTAGGAGCCTGAAGACACACATGCAACATTTTAGGAACAGCTTGTCCTCTCTGCCATCAGACTTCTAAACACTCCATGAACCTATACTACCTCATTAGTCTTGCTCTCTGTTTGCATTACTTTATTATATATATCTTCTTATTATTTATAGTACAGTGGCATGCAAAAGTTTGGTCAAAATTTCTGTTACTGTGAATAGCTAAGCGAGTAAAAGATGAACTGATTTCCAAAAGGCGTAAAGTTAAAGATGACACATTTCTTTAATATTTTAAGTGTAAGCCTCAGGCTCTCTCAACTCACGTTCGTCTGGGGGAAGCAGCCTTCAGCCCCGCCAATTTTTACTTTATTGTCGCCAAACAATTGATACTAGAGCGTACATTCATCACAGCGATATTTGATTCTGCGCTTTGCGCTCCCTGTAGTACAAATTGACAGTAAATATTAAAAATTTAAATCATAAATCATAAATAGAAAATAGAAAAGGGTAGTACAAAAAAACTGAGAGGCAGGTCTAGATATTTGGAGGGTACGGCCCAGATCTGGGTCAGGGTCCGTTCAGCAGTCTTATCACAGTTGGAAAGAAGCTGTTCCCGAATCTGGCCATACGAGTCTTCAAGTTCCTGAGCCTTATCCCGGAGGGAAGAGAGACAAAAAGTGTGTTGGCTGGGTGGGTCATGTCCTTGATTTTCCTGGCAGCACTGCTCCAACAGTGTAAAGTGAGTCCAAGGATGGAAGATTAGTTTGTGTGATGTGCTGGACAGTGTTCACGATCTTCTGCAGCTTCTTCCGGATTTGGACAGGACAACTTCCATTCCAGGTTGTGATGCACCCTAGAAGAATGCTTTCTACGGTGCATCTATAAAAATTAGTGAGGGTTTTAGGGGACAGGCCAGATCTCTTTAGCTTTCTCAGGAAGTAATGAACTGGGTAACGAACTGGGTAACTAAGTTTGTGTGGATGCTGTGTGATGTACCCCACCGTGCAAAAATAACGGACAATACACCATATACGATTAAATGATTACAATTTATAGATATCACTGGAACTTATTATTACTGGTGTTGGTGGGAGGAGAAGATGGCAGCACGTCACGCGTGCGCAGCTCTCTGGTGAAAAATGATGTTGTATCTGTTAACTAGGGGCCGTGGACAATTCTGATTTGGTGGAGAATGGACGTAAAAGCACAGAGGAACATCTAGAGAAATTTCTGAAACGCCTGTTCGCTGCTGTCGTTACTGTGTGGTTGGGAATCTTTCAGAGGGTAGGCCTCAAAATCCCCGGCCTTGCCTGCTTTTGGCTACCAAGGAGGTCGAATCATTCGGCAGAGATGCCACTCAGTACTCAGTGTCAGATCGGAGCTCGAAGTTTTCGGATAACTCAGAGTCGGATTGTGGTCGGCATGGCAGGGAGAGTTTTTCTTCCTTCTCCTGTCTGAATGAGATGTGGGACATTTGAGAAACTTTGAACTTTACTGTGCTCACAGACTTTCTTCTTCAAGTTATGGTATTGTTACACTGTTTGTAACTATATGTATAATTATGTGGTTTTGTCAGTTTTTTCAGTCTTGGTCTGTCCTGTGTTTTGTGATATCACACCGGAGGAAATAATGTATCATGTTTTAATGCATGTATTACTAAATGACAATAAAAGGGGACTATGTGTCTTCATTATCTAACTATATAATTAACAGAGATAAAATATAAAAGGAAAGTAAAAGGCGCCAAACTTATCAAAGTTCAACCTCTTCATGCACAGTTGGAGCTCTAGTAATGGGGTCAGCTTTTCACCATTCGATCCCTTCTGACCACCTCAACCCGCCACCTGGGACCAACCACGGTGGTCAACCAGATGCTCCACACGAGTCTGTCTTTGTCTCCTCTCCTTGTCGAAGACCCTGGACCTTGGACTCCGGCTTGGGGTCCGCCCCATCGGCCAGCTCACAGCATCGCGTCCACTTTCTCTCTCCATCGCGCCTTCTGCCCAAAAACCCGTGCATCACAATAGCTTACAGACACACAAGAAAGAATAACATCTATCCCAATTGGTTAGCAACTGAATACTACTCTCTCTATAACCCAAACAAGCTGCTAGCGAGAGAATTATCTCAGCAGTTAACATAACAAAGAAGCCATTTCGATTAGCCTACGCAGTAACATAAAAAAAAGAACCCCCTTACATAAGCAAGAAAACTTTTTTATTTCCATCTTTTATAGTTTCAAAATAACAAAAAAGGAAAAGGGCCTGAAGCAAAAGTTTGGGCACCCTGCATGACAGTACTTAGTAACACCCCCTTTGGCAAGTATCACAGCTTGTAAACACTTTCTGTAGCCAGCTAAGAGTCTTTCAGTTCTTGTTTGGGGATTTTTGCTCATTCTTCCTTGCAAAAGGCTTCTAGTTCTGTGAGATTCTTGGGCCATCTTGTATGCACTCTTCTTTTGAGGTCTATCCACAGGTTCTCGATGATGTTTGGGTCGGGGGACTGTGAGGGCCATGGCAAAATCTTCACCTTGCGCCTCTTGAGGTAGTCCATTCTCATCTTCGGCTTTTCAAGTTCTATTCAAAAGGTTCAAAGGAACATCTGAATAAGCCTGATGCATTTTGGAAACAAGTCCTGTGGACTGATGAAGTTAAAATAGAACTTTTTGGCCCTAATGAGCAAAGGTATGTTTGTAGAAAAAAGGGTGCAGAATTTCATGAAAAGAACCCCTCTCCAACTGTTAAGCACAGGGGTGGATCAATCACACTTTGGGCTTGTGTTGCAGCCAGTGGCACGGGGAACATCTACTAGTAGAGAGAAGAATGAATTCAATTAAATACCAGCAAATTCTGGAATCAAACATCACACCATCTGTAAAAAAGCTGAAGATGAAAAGAGGATGGCTTCTACAACAGGATAATGATCCTAAACATACCTCAAAATCCACAATGGACTATCTCAAGAGACGCAAGCTGAAGGTTTTGCCATGGCCCTCACAGTCCCCCAACCTAAACATCATCGAGAATCTGTGGATAAGCCTCAAAAGAGCAGTGCATGCAAGATGGCCCAAGAATCTCACAGAACTAGAAGCCTTTTGCAGGGAAGAATGGGTGAAAATCCCCCAAACAAGAACTGAAAGACTCTTAGCTGGCTACAGAAAGCGTTTACAAGCTGTGATACTTGCCAAAGGGGGTGTTACTAAGTACTGACCATGCAGGGTGCCCAAACTTTTACTTCAGGCCCTTTTCCTTTTTTGTTATTTTGAAACCGTAAAAGATGGAAATAAAAATGTTTTCTTGCTTAAAGTATTAAAGAAATGTATCATCTTTAACTTTATGCCTTTTGGAAATCCGTTCATCTTTTATTCGCTTAGCTATTCACAGTAACAGAAATTTTGAACGGGGTGCCCAAACTTTCGCATGCCACTGTGTATTTAATGTATTGCACTGCAATGCTGCCACAAAACAATAAATTTCATGTCATTCGTTAGTGATAATAAACCTGATTTTGATTCAGTTTTATTTCTACTTGGTATGCTATCACACTTCATATACTTACGCAGAAGGTTTTTTTAAAACTTTAATATTTTTAAATATGCAGTTTTCTCACATGGAGTCTGTGTTTGCTCTGACATATAAGGGCTGCAAAATGTTTAGAACACTAATTTTTTTTGCTTTTTAACAAAATGGCCTTTGAGAATTCTCATTTGACCAGTTTGATATAGCTGCTGGACACTAGGAATTTATTTGAACTGATGCTAGAAGTCCTATAAAGGGAATCATTATATTTTGGTGGAAAGCTAATTGAAGTCAACTGGAGTGTAAGTAGAACCAGAATTTAAAATAGTTGCCACTACAATAGAATTTCACATCGAGTAATAAATTAAACAGGTGCATCTTAGTACTAAGCAACATGACTTAAATTACTTGTGTTGGTAATTTAACAGAATAAGGATTGATGGAAATGGTAACAAACCCCTGTATCTGCCAACTGTAAGATTTGAAGACAACCTTTAGACAAATTATCATTGCTTAGACATTATAATAAGAAAAGATATTATCAGTTATGAGTACCAAGTAAGTAGCATGTATAGAGCAGAAGCACAATAAAGTGTCTCAACTACTAAACTAGTCTGCGTGAAAGATTAGCTGTGCAAAATCATCACTGTGTCAAAATTTAATCTCTAAAGGAAGATAAAATTATTGGAACTCTCCACACTTTATATAAGTGTCAGAAATCATCAATTTTATTTTTTTTTTCCAAAGCCTGGCTGATGCAGCTTGCCAAAAAAGAGATCACAACCAAATTCTGTAAAGTGAACATCACTAAGCACTTCCTTACTGTTAATCTCTGGCTGTGATAACATTGCAAAAATGGTTATTCTCTCAAACTTCTTTGCTGTCTTGGATGGAAATAATTCCGAACCTATTCATTGCCATTGGTCACTTTCTAAACCATTATGCGGTGATACTTATTATCTGAATAAGTGACGTACAGAGGGATCTTATGTTTTTATGCAAGAACAACAAACCTACGTACAACAGCCAGACAGATATTCGAGGACATATCACTTACATTTCACTGAATAAAACAACTGGACTGTCATTCCTGATGAGATGCTGGAGCATCAGATGCATGTACCTATACCATAGCTGCATGAACTTAACATTTGTCGCTCCATGATCGAGGGACAAAGGTTTGAAGCTGTCTAACTGAAAAAGGCACACGTTTATACAAATCTCTTACTGAAACATTTACTGGTCAGTGATATCCAAAACATGTTATATTAACCACCATGAGAGAGAGAGTAGCAAAATGCACAATTCCTGCTGGGATACAGGTACACTAATTTTATATTACTATTACAAAATTCTTACTTGATGTCATTATGTACATGTGCTAAATAGAGTAAATTTGAATCTGATTTATTGTGACGTATGATTGGCTGTGGTTGATCTGATGAATAGACAAATATCTACCTCAGTTTCTGTAGCTGCAGTCAACATCTGATTTTTAAAAAAATCAACATAACTATTCTGATTGACAGAAATTGGCCGACAGGTTTCCAGTGAGAGATGCCAGAAATGTCTTGGTGCATATTGGCACTAATGACATAGGTAGACAAGGTGAGGAGGGCCTGAAGAGAGATTTTAGGGAGATAGGTAGAAAGCTGAGAAACAGGACCAACAGGGTAGTAATCTCTGGATTGCTGCCTGTGCCACATGCCAGTGAGGCTAGGAATAGGATAAATTTGTAGGTCATTGCGTGGCTGAGGAACGGGCGTGGGGTTCAGATTAATGGATCATTGGGATCTCTTCTGGGGAAGGTACGATCTGTGCAAAGGGATAGGTTACACCTGAACCAAAGGAGGTCCAATATCCTTGTGTGCAGGTTGGCTAGAGTTGTTCGGAAGTGTTTAAACTAATTTGGCAGGAGGGTAGGAACTGGATTTATAGTGCTGAAGATGAGGTAGCTGGTTTACAAACGGGGGCTGTGTGTAGTGGGGAGAGGCTGTTGAACGGGCAACATTGCAGTCAACAAGATGAGTTGCAATGTAAAAGGCAGACAAAATCAAAAAAGGTGAATACAGGACTGAAGGAGTTATATTTGAATGTGTGCAGTATACGGAATAAGGTAGATGAGCTTGTAGCACAGTTACAGATGGCCATGTATGATGTTGTAGGCATCAGTGGATAATAGCTGAAAGAAGATTATAACTGGGAGCTTAATGTCCAAGGACATAAATTGTATTGAAAGGACAGGCAGGAATGCAGAGGGGGCAGCGTTGCTCTCTTGGTAGAAAAGGAAATCAGATCATTAGAAAGAGGTGATATTGGGTCAGAAGGTGTTGAATCATTGTGGATAGAGCTAAGGAATTGCAAGGGTAAAACAACCTTGATGGGAGTTATATACAGATCCCCAAACAGTAGTAAGGATGTGGTCTACAAATTTACAATGGGAGATAGAAAATGTGCACCAAAAGAGCAATGTTACAATAGTCTTGGAGATTTCAATATTCAGGTAGATTGGGAAAATCAGGTTAGTGCTGGATTCCCTCCTTATCATTCCTGTTGAAGAGTCTCAGCCAGAAATGTCAACTGTTCATTTTCCTCCATAGATGCTGCCACCCACTGAGTTCATTCAGCATGTGTTGAGCCAGAATCTAAGTTCTTTTTCTGTAGGAGATGGCAGAACATAGCAACGAGGGACACCAAAGGATTTTCTCTTATTCTTTCACTCTCATTATTAGTATTAATAAGCACAAAGGTCGGCTGTTCATACCTATGCTCATATTATAATGATACAGTTGGCTGAAAGCTTTCAGCTGATTCTTAAACAACAACTAAACAAAAAGTGCCAGAACACGGTTTATGATGCACTCAACAAAATCTACACCACAGTCTTGAAATTAAAATCTCATCTAGATATGTCCTCCACAGAAGGGAGAATAATTGAAAAAAAATGTCTGGTAGTGTCAATCTCAATATAATTGTTGGTCTATCGTATTAAGGTTATGAAACCAAAGCATATAGATGACACATATCAGCAATTATTTACAGTGGAATAGTCGAGTAGCTGAATGGCTGTCCTTCTGTTACCTTATTTTCCAAAGGCAAACCAAAAGCAAATGAGAAACCAATCTCTTGCCTCGTATGGGTTAAAGCACTTGCTGCTTTAGGTGGTAATGGTAAAAAGAAGCAGCCAACTTGCTAGTCAATTTGTAGTCCTCTAATGTAGATAATGATTGGGACACAAAAAAAAAATCTGAAATACAGGTTCATCAATGATTCTTGAAATATTACTACAACTCACTGATGCTGAGTAGCTGTTTGATTTGTTCGACCTGCGAATATTTAAGGGTAGCAAGGTGATTTTCACGACATGGTCACTGCTCATGTGGTTAGCAAGGTTAAATCAGGAGACTTGTGAGAGAGATGACATATGTGCCTAGAAATTTATCCCCAGCTGGTAGTGCTAACACATTGTGGAAATCAATGGAATTAATTTCAGAGGTGGAATAAAATGCACGGATGCTGCCATGCAGTGCATTTAGAGTTACTGACTGGAGACAGACTTCCAGGAAATGATGCCTCCATAGAAGCAGCTAGGAACTGGTTCACGGTGATAAAATCAGTTTACCGGAAGAGCTTTGAAGTTCCAGACTGGCATGAGAAAAAGCCTTTGTCAAAACCTGATCCTGCCAACTGAACCTTGTTATGAGTGTAACATAGGCTGGTGGATATTTACACAACATTCACAGAGAAAATTGACCCAATAGTTAACCTGTCGGAGTAATGAATTCTGCACCTGTGAGAGTTGAACATGAAACTACTATTCTCATCCTCCCGAGATTCGGCACTTGAGAACTGTCATTCCAGTAAGGAAGCTATTAATTAGAATCAGAGGAAATGAGTCAAGTACCTCTTCTTTATGAGGGTGCAGAACTTCCTGATGCTTTTTTTCAAGATGATCATGATAGGAAATGATCTCATCCTATTCGTTATGTATCGGTAGTCAGAATGAATTATACTGACCTAAAGATACATCAGGTGGAACAAGCAGCGTTCTGTTGATAAACAGAAGTGACACGTGGAGCAGGGTAACTGGGAGAGGAGGATTGGATGGAGCATAATAATGCATTTGTTTAGGCCTTTTGGCTTACACTGTGCTGTGGATGGAAGTTTGAAAGTCCACTAAAAGAAACCAAAGTATCAGAGACAGTCTGCACAGAAACAGCCCCTCCAGCCTTCCAAGCCTGTGCTAGTCATTAAGTACCCCATCTGCATGCCCTACACTAATTTCATTTTATTCTCTCCACCTTTCTACCAACTTCTCCCAGAGTCTAACATCCATGTGCTCACTGTAGGCAATTTTCAGTGGCTAAATAACCTTCCAGCCCACACAACTTTGACATGCTTGAGGAAACAGAAATGGCTGGAGGAATGTCTGTGGTGGGTGGGGTCTTTAATTATGTTAGCTGCTTTACTGACGCGGTGAGATGTATAGATAAGAGTCTATAGAGGTGAGGCTGGTCCATGTGATGTGCTGAGCTGTGTCCACAACTTTCTGTAGTTTCTTGCTGTCACATGCAAAGCAGTTGCCATACAAAGCTGTGAAACATCCGGGCTGAGTGCTTTCTATGGTGCATCAATAAAAATTGGTAAGAGTCAAGGGGACGTGATGAATTTCTTTAATCCCCTGAGGAAGTAGAGATCTTGATGAGCTTTCTTGGCTGTGATATCAACATGATTGGACCAGAACATGCAATTACTGCTGTTTATACCAAGAAACTTGAAGTTTTCAACCTCAACATTATTGATGTAGACATGAACATGTGCACTTTCCAACCCAAAGTTAATGACGGGCTGTTTTTTTGTTTTATTGATATTGTAGGCAAGATTATTGTCATGACTCTGTCACTAAGCTCTCGATCTCCCAGGTTGCTGGAGCTGTGTGAGAGCAGCCTAATGCTGTAACACAGTGGTTCCCTCACAACACATTATTCTTCATACACAGTTCCTTTCTACCTACCCTATCAAAATATCTCAGATTCTTGTACATATCTCTCACATTAAATTCTTTTGCATAGTCCATTACAATAATCTCAGGGTCCCACCAGCACGAATAACCACAGCCAGGCACTAGTCTATTAACAGTTGTAATCAAGCCACGCTAGTTAATGTAGAGACTCACTCCAGTTTCTGCAGGTGATGAAGATCAGTGGGGAAATTACTGCTACCTCTGAGAAGACTCGTAGCATAGTAGTTCAGAAATTGGTTTACTGATGTGCCACTGATGACTTGATGCCAGAGTTGGGAAGATGTCTGGACCACCATAACACCCTCTCCAAAAGCTCCACATCCTTCCTACAGTGGGGCAACCAGAATGAATACATACTCCAGATATTGATTGATTGGAGTTTTTTTAAGTTGCAACATTACTTTCTGACTTTTGGACTCAGTGTCTTGACCAAGACAGGCTAGCATGCCATACATCTTCTTGACTACCCTATCAACTTATGCAGTCACTCTTATGGGGCTGTGGTATTTGATCTCACAAACGCCTGTTATATCAATGCTATTAACGGTCCTGTAATCAACTGGTTACTTTCCCTTTAACTTGTTCCAATTAAGTGTCATCCTCCATTCCTTTGCCAACATTAGCCACTGATCTATTTGTATAAATCCATGGGACATAATGGAGGAATGTGGGGCAATTGCCAACAAATGACACCAGCTTTGGAAAGCACCTTGTTTGCCATGGACGAGTTGGGCCAAAGGGCCTGATTCCGTGCTGTATAATTCTGACTCTGTTTTCGCAGGGAACCAGGAGTAACATCAGACACAGGCGGTCATGAAATAAACCAAAGGTAACCAGTGTGAAGTCTTGAGGACTTGATAAAATGTCACAAGATCTCATGAACTGCTGCTATCAATGGTACCATAACTAGGCGTTGCCAATGCCTCCCACCAGCCCACTGGCACCAGCCTCATTCCCAAACGACATCACTTCAGTTCACCCATACACTATGGCATCATTAAAGCCCACACATCCACATCTCTCATCCTTTTTGTGCTGCCAACCATAAACAACACATCATCGAAACTCATTGCACAATCACCAGCTCACAAACTTTCCTCTGATATATCTGAGAAATTAGCTCACAACTAAAGACAGTAGCAGGTAAGAGAAATCAAGTGTGGCTGTTATTATCCTATTCCATAGAAGAAATGGGACTCACAACCATTGGAGCAATCGCTCGAGATTCATGGCAATTGGCACAGCAGCAACCACTGAAAGTGAAGGTAGCTTACACTCACCCTCTTTCAGCCAAAGCCACATTTACTTCTTTTACTATCGGTGCATGGAATGGACAGGAATCCTTTGCTCCTTCGCTCCTCCAAGACTACCCAGACCTTGACACCCACTAGTAAAGAGGTCCTAGCAATAGTCAAAAGTTGATGATACAAATATCATTGTAGGACATCTAAAATGAAATGTATGCTCACATTGGATATTTGTTCCTGTGAGAGCTTGTATGGAATTGGCTAACTGGTAAGAATTCTTCCGCTTTATTGGCCTCTCTCTTTCAGGACTGACCCTGACTTGTTTGGCTGCTACTCACTTTCCTTCTCCTATTACATTCCAAAGGGAATTCTTACGAACTCACCCGTATCTAAAGGAACACACTATTACAGAAGCCTTGGGGTCAGGAAGAGTCCTTCTGCACTTGCCACAGCATTCCCTGTGCATTTTAAAGAATATTATAAAGCATCAAATCATCAGACAATTGAGGCAACAGCTAGCACAAATCAACTAAAGTGCAAGGAGTTAATTATCCATTTAAATAGCACTTGTGGGGAAGGGACACATTTTAGCTACAGAACTTGTATTTAATTGTGAGAGATTTACCTTTAGCATTACATGGAGTGTCGAGTTGATCTCCTGGGGGGTTCTGTGAACTAGACTGTCAAGAATGCTGGTACGGCTGGAGCAACCATTGCTGGGGATGGACTCTGCCTTGAGGCCTGATTATGGAAGACAAAGCAATGGTCGGCTCCATCATACCATGCCAATTAGAGTGTCAAGCAAGATTAAAATCATTAGAAGTGGAAAACAAATAGGGGTTCAGCAGTGTATGCCTGTGTTTGGTTGGTCTCTATTATTTTTTCTCTCTCTCTCTCTCTCTTCCCCTCTCCCTCTTTCTCTCTCTCTCTCTCCCTCTCTCTTTCTCTGGCCCCCCCCACCCCACCACTACCGTCGGCCAGGAAGTGCAGGAGTCTTGGGTCTCACACCACCATGTTCGTGAGCGGTTGGTGCCCTGCAGTCGTCGTGTTCTTGGACGGGCTTCACTCCTCTCAGTCTGGATGGGCTTGGCAGCTGTGGAATCACTACTGGGGACCCTGCTATCCTTGTGTTTTGTTTACTTGTTTTACTGCTTGCGCGAATTGCCCTCTTTTGTATATTGGATTATCTAGTGTTCTTCTGTGTGTGTGCTTTTTTAGAGAAATCTATTGTGCTTCTTTGTTTTGTGAGTGCCTGAAAGACGATGAATTTTAGGTTTATATATGGTATCCATATAGTACTTTGATAATAAATTTGCATTTTGAATTTTGAACTGAGGTTTAGCAGCACTCCACATCAATTACCATGTAAATCGGCTCAGTTTGCATATCCTAGGAATCGTCAATGTTCACATGTTGAAGTCCTCACCAACATATTACAAGAAAGCAGCATCCAGCCTCAATGACCCCACCATCCAGTCCATGCTCCCTTCTCGCTGCTGCCATTGGGAAGAAGGTACAGGAGCCTTGAGTCCCACACCACCAGATCTGAGAACAGTTATTATCTTTCAATTATCCTTCTGATCCAGCATAGGTATCTTCATTCACTTCAACACTGAACTGATTCTACAACCTATGGGCTCACTTGAAGGACTCTACAACTCATGTTCTTGGTATTATTTCTTTCTTGATTAATATTTTCATTTGTTTCTCTTTTTGTATTTGCACAGTTGCCTTCTTTTGTACATTAGATGGTTTTCACTCTTTGTGTGTAGTTTTTCATTAGTTTTATTGCGTTTCTTTGTTCTACTGTGAATGCCTGCAGGAAACTGAATCTCAGAGTAGTATATGGTGACTTTGATAATAAGTTTACTCTGACATTGATGCCAGGTCATATGATTTGCACACAATTTGCATGTATGCTTCAGTCACATTGAAATCAAGTCACCTCTTTTACATGAAAATAATGGGCTTATTGAACCTAACGCGGCAGTGAAGTGAGTTTGGGCCAAACATTGAAGAAGGAAACAAATTTGGGGAAAGTAAGGAGAAAGATTTAAGACTTGTATATTAAGTGGCATATGTCTTTTGTTGAATAGTGAAAACAATCTCATCTACAATAGATGCTCTCCAGCCCAATAATTATCTTAAACAACTGTGGTTTACATGAATAGAACAATTGGAAAACCAGCTTCAAACAATTGTCAAACAAAGAAAATTATCTCTTCCCTTAAACAGTCAATTCAGATCGAGGCCAATTTTGATGTTGCATTATAGATGATCCAAAATTCATCCACACTTTACCTATTTCTCATCTGAAATCAATAAAAATGACAATCATTTGGAAAGATATCAGTCCTCAATAGAGTTCCATGCACATATATGTCAAGTGGATGCAGAAAGGAAGATCTCCACCAAGAAATTTATTTCCAGTTAGTCAGTAAGAATTCTGGAGAAGAAAATAGAATTAGACCATTCAAATCCTTATGACTGTTCTGTTATTTAGTAGTATATCTGCTGATTCGTTTTTTTTAAATCAATGCCATTTTCCTGCCCTAACTATATATCTTTCAATTCTCTTATTATATAAAAATCCACCAATTTCAGTCTTCAGTGAATTCAATGATCAAATTTCCAGACAGTGGAGGATAGTGATACAGGAGAGCAAATTTCAACAATTCTCATACCCTCTGGTTGAAGAAATATCTTCTGCATGTTGTCCTGAATGGATGAGTCCTTACTTAGAGAGTGTACCTTCTGGTTCTGGACACAGTATAGACACAAAATTCTTAAAGGCTTGACAGGATGAAACATTACCTCAGCATCTACCCTGTCAAGCCTTTAGGAATCTTGTCCCAGTGAGATCGCATTTCAATCCTCTAGAGATTATTAGCCTAACTTGCTTAGACATTCATTACAGGACTGTTATATCCCTCCCTCCACTCTTCCCAGAAATCAGTCTTGTTGAGCTAACACTATTACAGAGGGGCAACGACTTCAATTGGAAGAAATTTCAGGAGCAGATTATAAGGCACAATTTTTTTTTAAATGTCATTAATTCAGTCTCTCTCTGCACGGATATTGCTTGACCTGCTGAGTAATTTGAGCATTTTCTAGTTTAATTTGCATTTCCAGTATCCACAGATTTTTGCTCTTTAGTTACAGCTAATAGTAAATAGGGGGCTTAGTAGTGTGTACCAGCATTGAATTTCGAAACAGACACAAGGAAGTCTGCAGATGCTAGGAATTCAAAGCAACACACGAATTGCTGGAGGAACTCAGCAGGTCAGGCAGCATCTATGGAAATGAATAAATAGTCAACATTTGGGCAAAGATCCTTCTTCAGGACTGAGAAAGAAGGGGGAAGATGCCAGAATAAAATGGTGGGGAGAGGGGAAGGAGGCTAGCTAGAAGCCAGGTGGGTGGGAAAGGTAAAGTGCTAGAAAAGAAGAAATCTGATAGGAGAGGAGAGTGGACCAAATCAAATCAAAATCAAATCGAGTTAAATTATTAACCAAACTATACACAGACACAGCTCTACAAGACAGCATTCCTCTGGGTTCAAGGTGCAAAACATTTAAAATAGCAAGAAAACATTCAAAAATAGCGAATAACATAATTCAAAATATTGAGCAAAGAAGAATATTCACTCAAAATAATTATATATAGTCCAAGATCCTGAGTGACAATGTCCAGCTATTGATGGTACAGGCTCCCGGCAGTGTACAGACGCATGCAATCCAGCCTATCATTCCACCGCACAAACATGGGAGGGCAAGGCTAGGCCCCAGGTGAGTGCAACCACACTGTAGCATGTCCATGTCTCTCACCTGGTCTGCAGCAGCAGGCAAGAGCCCAAGACTTGAATCCTAGTTCTCACAGGAGAAAGGGGAGGAGGAAGGAACTCAGGGGTAAGTGATTGTTAGGGCAGAAGAGGTAAAAGGCCAGAGTGGGAAATAGAAGAAGCGGAGGGGGAGGGAAAAATAGTTTTACCAGAAGGAGGAATTGATATTCATGTATTGCACTGTACTGCTGCTGCTGATAACAAATTTCATTACAAATGCCGATGATATTAAACCTGATTCTGATATTCGAGCCATAGCTAATCTTTAATTCCAGTCCAAGTAATGTAAACAAAATTCATTTAAAAAATATGCCATCATACCAAATATCAAAGAAGGATGATCCATAAATCACAACCCTCCTATTTAGCAATGTGGGGTATCAAAAACAATAGTCCTAGAGTCATACAAGAACAACACAGAAACAGACCATTTGGCCCAACACATCCATGCCAGCCATTTCACCCATCTATACTCATCCTAATTGCCCACAGTCAGACCTTATCCTTCTATGCCTTGCCTATTTAATGCCTCTTAAGTATAGTAATTTTATCTGATTTCACATTCCAGATACCACGCTATCTGTGTAAGAAAATGTACCACCAAGACCCTATTAAATCCCCTACTTTTCATGTTAAATCTATGCTCTTTTTTTTTGATACCCCTAGAATGGGAAAAAGATTTTGACTATCTATCCTATCAATTTTTCTCATAGATGTTACTTCTACTAGGTCATTCCTCAGACTTTAAGGAAAACAAACCCAATCTTTCCAAGCCCTCCTCACTAAATCCAGGCAACATCCTGGCAAACCTCCTTAACATTCACTCCATTGTGATCACATCCTTCCTATAGTGTGACAATCAGAACTGCAACATGATATTCCAAGTGTGGTCTATCCAGTGTTTTGTAATGCTGGTGTACTCATCTGCAACATTTACATTAATAGAAATGAGTGAGTATAGCCTCGAGCCAATACTCTCACTCATCTTTAAAATAACAGGGTTGTTATCATGGGTGACTTTATCTTCCCTAATATTGATTGGCACCTGATTAGTTCCAAGGGTTTAGATGGGGCAGAATTTGTTAAGTGTGTCCAGAATGGATTCCTGTCACAGTATGTGGACAGGCCGACCAGGGGGAATGCCATACTAGATCTAGTACTAGGTAATGAACCGGGTCAGGTCACAGATCTCTCAGTGGGTGAGCATCTGGGGGACAGTGACCACCGTTCCCTGGCCTTTATAATTATCATGGGAAAGGATAGAATCAAAGAAGACAGGAAAATTTTTAATTGGGGAAAGACAAATTATGAGGCTATAACTTGCAGGTGTGAATTGGGATGATGTTTTTGCAGGGAAATGTACTATGGACATGTGGTCGATGTTTAGCGATCTCTTGCGGGATGTTAGGGATAAATTTGTCCCAGTGAGGAAGATAAAGAATGGTAGGGTGAAGGAACCATGGGTGACAAGTGAGGTGGAAAATCTAGTCAGGTGGAAGAAGGCAGCATACATGAGGTTTAGGAAGCAAGGATCAGATGGGTCTATTGAGGAATATAGGGAAGCAAGAAAAGAGCTTAAGAAGGGGCTGAAAAGAGCAAGAAGGGGGCATGAGAAGGCCTTGGTGAGTAGGGTAAAGGAAAACCCCAAGGCATTCTTCAATTATGTGAAGAAAAAAATGATGACAGGAGTGAAGGTAGGACCGATTAGAGATAAAGGTGGGAAGATGTGCCTGGAGGCTGTGGAAGTGAGCGAGGTCCTCAATGAATACTTCTCTTCGGTATTCACCAATGAGAGGGAACTTGATGATGGTGAGGACAATATGAGTGAGGTTGATGTTCTGGAGCATGCTGATATTAAGGGAGAGGAGATGGAGTTGTTAAAATACATTAGGACAGATAAGTCCCCGGGGCCTGACAGACTATTCCCCAGGCTGCTCCACGAGACGAGAGAAGAGATTGCTGAACCTCTGGCTAGGATCTTTATGTCCTCGTTGTCCACGGGAATGGTACCGGAGGATTGGAGGGAGGCGAATGTTGTTCCCTTGTTCAAAAAAGGTAGTAGGGATAGTCCGGGTAATTATAGACCAGTGAGCCTTACAACTGTGGTGGGAAAGCTGTTGGAAAAGATTCTTAGAGATTGGATCTATAGGCATTTAGAGAATCATGGTCTGAT
The DNA here is from genome assembly GCF_963921235.1 of Mobula hypostoma. Classification (NCBI taxonomy): domain Eukaryota; kingdom Metazoa; phylum Chordata; class Chondrichthyes; order Myliobatiformes; family Myliobatidae; genus Mobula; species Mobula hypostoma. Next base: position 102,483,732 of record NC_086098.1, on the reverse strand, counting down.
CAGGGACAGTCAGCATGGCTTTGTGAAGGGCAGATCGTGTCTAACAAGCCTGATAGAGCTCTTTGAGGAGGTGACTAGGCATATAGATGAGGGTAGTGCAGTGGATGTGATCTATATGGATTTTAGTAAGGCATTTGACAAGGTTCCACACGGTAGGCTTATTCAGTAAGTTAGAAGGCATGGGATCCAGGGAAGTTTGGTCAGGTGGATTCAGAATTGGCTTGCCTGCAGAAGGGTGGTGGTAGAGGGAGTACATTCAGATTGGGGGATTGTGACTAGTGGTGTCCCACAAGGATCTGTTCTGGGACCTCTACTTTTTGTGATTTTTATTAACGACCTGGATGTGGGGGTAGAAGGGTGGGTTGGCAAGTTTGCAGATGACACAAAGGTTGGTGGTGTTGTAGATAGTGTAGAGGATTGTCAAAGATTGCAGAGAGACATTGATAGGATGCAGAAGTGGGTTGAGATGTGGCAGATGGAGTTCAACCCGGAGAAGTGTGAGGTGGTACACTTTGGAAGGACAAATTACAAGGCAGAGTACAAAGTAAATGGCAGGGTACTTGGTAGTGTGGAGGAGCAGAGGGATCTTGGGGTACATGTCCACAGATCCCTGAAAATTGCCTCACAGGTGGATAGGGTAGTTAAGAAAGCTTATGGGGTGTTAGCTTTCATAAGTCGAGGGATAGAGTTTAAGAGTCGCGATGTAATGATGCAGCTCTATAAAACTCTGGTCAGGCCACACTTGGAGTACTGTGTCCAGTTCTGGTCACCTCACTATAGGAAGGATGTGGAAGCATTGGAAAGGGTACAGAGGAGATTTACCAGGATGCTACCTGGTTTAGAATGTATGCATTATGATCAAAGATTAAGGGAGCTAGGGCTTTACTCTTTGGAGAGAAGGAGGATGAGAGGAGACATGATAGAGGTGTACAAGATAATAAGTGGAATAGATAGAGTGGATAACCAGCGCCTCTTCCCCAGGGCACCACTGCTGAATACAAGAGGACATGGCTTTAAGGTAAGGGGTGGAAAGTTCAAGGGGGATATTAGAGGAAGGTTTTTTACTCAGAGAGTGGTTGGTGCGTGGAATGCACTGCCTGAGTCAGTGGTGGAGGTAGATACACTAGTGAAGTTTAAGAGTCTACTAGATAGGTATATGGAGGAATCTAAGGTGGGGGCTTATATGGGAGGCAGGGTTTGAGGGTCAGCACAACATTGTGGGCCGAAGGGCCTGTACTGTGCTGTACTATTCTATGTTCTATAATAGTGAGAAGACATATTTCTATCCCAAGATCTAAAGACTAGGGTTCTGTCTTTCAGGAATAAAGTTGATCTAAAAAACAATAGATCCATACATTGCACTTCCTCTCCCTTTAGATCAATGCAACATAAGACTGTATATGTACAAAACATTCATTTTCCTTTCATAAACCCATATTCCAAACAAACATGCTTTCACAATAACAGTCTATCATGAGCTTCACAGTTCTAATGATTCAGTCTTTTGGGTGGTATGCTGTTTCTTTCAAGATAGCACCTCTGGGCCTGTGAAGTGGCATTAGGTTTGGCAGGTGTCTTGTCTAAGACGTCGTTCTCAGTTTCCAGTGTCACATTACTGTCAGTGACATCATCACTGAGAAGTAAGTCTGGTCATTGTAATGTGTCCATCTTGTTGGATGTAGTCGACTCAGGTGCGTTTTTCAGTTGAGCTTCCAGTATCTGGTCCACATGATGTCTCCACATCTGATCTCCAAAATCCACTGTGTAAATCAATGGTTCAGTTCTTCCAGCTATCCTACCGGGTGTCAGAGTCTAGAAATAGAATCTGTTGAAGATGACAGCAATCATGTAGAAATGAAGTTTAGCTCTCTAAAGGATGCGTTGGTAGAATCAGCAAAGTCAGTGATTCCTAAAAAAAGAAAAAAGCACAAAGAATAAATGGATGTCAGCTGAAATCAAACATCTAATGGAAGAAAGGAGATGGAAGAAAGGAAATCCTATAGAGTATAAGTCCTTATATTAAAAAGTTAAAAGCTTATGTCAAAAAGCCAAAGAAGAATGGTTAAACCAGCGAATGTGAACAAATAGAAAGAATCCCTATTACTGATCCAAAAAGGTTACATTAACAAATCAAGAATATCACTGGTAAAAAGCTCCTCTGTTCTTCAGGTGGTTGTTTGAAAGCAAAGGATGGTACCATTATCATGGAAAAAGATGAGATTATGAACAGATGGACTGAGTATGTTCAGGAATTGTTTGAAGATGATCGAGGTGAAAAACCAGAAATTAAGAAAAACATTGAAGGTCCAAGTATTTTAAAATCTGAAGTTCGTAATGCAATAAATAAGATGAAGAAAGGAAAGGCAGCAGGTCCTGGTGAATTAGTAATAGAACAAATTATTGCCCTTGAAGATTATAGAATTGAAAAACCTACTGATTTAATCAATGACATTTATGAGACTGGAATAATACCAGAAGAGATGAAAAAAATCAGTATTTATCACTTTTCCTAAGAAACCTGGAGCAATAGAATGTGAATTACATAGGACCATAAGTTTAATGAGTCATATCACCAAGATACTTCTAAGAATTTTGATGACAAGAGCTAAAAGTAAGATACAAGCTGAAATAGGTAAAAAAAACAATGTGGGTTTGTGAAAGACAAAGGTACAAGAAACGCAATATTGATGTTAAGGATACCATCAGAACGAGCTATTCAAGTGCAAGAAGATTTGTTTGTTTGTTTTATCGACTACAAAAAAGCATTTGATAAAGTGAAGAACAATAAATTATTTGAAGTATTACAGAAAACTCTAGATCTAGATTCGAAAGACCTCCGCCTAATCAGAAATTTGTACTGGAAACAAACTGCCACTGTAAGAATAAATGGAGAAGTCAGTCAGTTTGCAAAAATCAAGAGCGACATTAGACAAGGGTGTGTTTTCTCCCCTGATTTGTTTAATGTGTACAGTGAAACAATATTACAAAAAATAAGAGACATCTTGGGAATCAAAGTTGGCAGTGAAAACATCAATAATTTCAGATATGCAGATGACACTGTGTTAATTGCAAGTACGGAGGAAGAACTCCAAAACTTAATTGATATAATTGTTGAAGAAAGTGCAAAAATGGGTCTATCTATCAATTGCAAAAAGACAGAATGTATGGTGATATCCAAAAAGAAGGAGAATCCTATCAGCAGGCTGAGAATGAATGGGGAAGACATAAAACAAGTACAGAACTTTTGCTACTTAGGAAGCTGGGTGACATCAGTTGGCAGGTGCAACTTGGACATCAAAAGAAGAGTAGGGATGGCAAAAGACACCTTTATGAGAATGAAGAGTATACTGACCAATACTAAACTAGGCATGACAACCCGCCTCAGAGTACTGAAATGTTACATTTATCCAGTTATGTTATATGGCTCAGAATGTTGGACAATACCTAGTAACATGAGGAATCGAATTGAAGCAGCAGAGATGTGGTTTTTGAGGAGGATGCAAAGAATATCATGGACAAAACGAATACCTAATGAGGATGTCATGAAGAGAGCAAACACAAAAAGAGAAATAATGTATGAGATCCGGAAAAGGCAATATAACTTCATTGGACATGTGATTAAGAAAAAGGAGTTAGGATGCACGGTAATTATGGGAAAGATTGAAGGGAAGAAAGCAAGAGAAAGACAAAGACAATTGATGATGGAGACAGCAGCCAGAGAACTGGAAATGAATACCAATGAACTGAACCACTTGACCCAAAAAAGGAGTGTGTGGGCCAGGGCAGCCAAAGCTCAAACTGGGCATGACACCTGATGATGATGATGATGATGATGACTGGGTGTCCACTTGACTTCTCAGTAATCATGCGCTAGGACTTCCTGTCCAATCTTAAGGCTCCTTGTTGCTTCACTTGGCAACTGGCTAAACTGTTCATTCTGCACTTTCCTGCAAGATCTCAGATTCCTGTTCATGAACAGAATTGCAGGTGTTTCATTTGTCATCACATGAACAGAGAAGTTGCTAAACCTTTCAACTAACCCACTCGTTGCTGTGAGGTGAAAATGTCTGATGCCATTTTTCTTCATGAACAGTTGGACTGCTTCTGACATGTATCGTGGTCTGCTGTCACTCACAAATTGTTCTGGCAAGCCATTTCTGGTGAAGATATTCCCCAGAGTGGAGACAATCTTTGCTGAGGTGGTTGACTTCATTGACATATCCTCCAGCCACTTTGAATGGGCATCCACAGCAGTCAGAAACATGGAGTCTATGACTGGCCCAGCAAAGTCAATATGTGCTCTTTGCCATGGAGACGATAGTCAGTCCCATGGGTGTAACGCTGCCTCTGGGGGTGTATTTTGAACTTTGTGGCATCCCGTACAGCTTTTGGCCAGGTCTTTGATCTGTTTATCTATTCCCTTCTCAAACACTTACTCATTAGCATTATTCAGCTATACCAATCTCTGTACCACCACTAGACTGCCATTGCCGGCTGATGCCACACTAAGAGCTTTGATTGAATGCCAGTCCAGCTGGTCCTCCACTTTTCAACTAATAAAGCCCTAAATGCTGTGTTGGGCATTCATATGTCACCTTCACTTTCAGTTTGCCTTTGGGGGACACTTTTTTGCCTGTGTAGGTCTTTAGCATCACTGATGTCTTCTTATATGGTATCTTAGAAAACAGTCTGTTGTAGTCAGCCACTGGAATTACAGACAAAACTGACCCCGTATCCAGCTCCATTTTCATTTTTACACCAGACATATCTATTGTGATCAATATGACTCTGTGATCTGCTTCAGTAATACTATGCAGTTCTAGGCATGACAGTTCACCTTCTTCAGACTCTGTGTTGCCTGTTTCACACTTGGTCACTTTACGCACTTGTTTAGTTTTGTGTGAGAAACGCTTCACTCCGTGTGGTTTTTTCTTTTGGTTGTGCTTTTTGTCTGACTTGCACACTGTCTCTATGTGACCTTTTCTGTGACACTTTCTGCAGTTTTTCCTTGAACCAGCTGCCAGTTGCACCATGAAAGGGTTTGCCACATCAATAACATTTTTGCATTATTCAGGGGCATTTTGTGCATTTCACATTCTAACCTCCTTTTCTGTAGTTCTGCAGCATCCTTTTTTTTTTGCTGCAGTCTCTAACAATATCACAATGGTCAATGCCTGTTCTAAGGTTATGTCTCTTTTGGACAGCTTCTCTTGAGTGTTTTGACTATGCATGCCACATACAAGCCTGTCCTTCAACGCATCAGAAAGTCCATCTGCAAAGTCACAGTACTGGGTAAGTTTATGCAGGATATTCAGCAATGCTATCATCTTTTGACTGGTTTCTTTTGTAAAATCTAAATTACTCAGCTATTACCAGCAGTTTAGGGCTCAAGTGATTTTGTAAAATTGTAACAATTTCATCGAACGTCTTGCTTGCTGGCTTTGCAGGGATTACTAAATTGCATAAGAGACTGTACATTCTTGCACACACTAAGCTGAGAAGTGCAATGGGCTTTCTTTTGCTCCTTCATGTTGCTTGCATTACAATACAGCTCTCGATATAAGACTCCCAGCCTTCATTAGCGCTATCAAATTCATCAATTTTCGTGACTGAAACCATTACCATATTATTTTCACTTTAAATTCAACACACCTTTCACTGAGTACTATACAGTTAGTTACTCACGTGTTCCTCTGTAAGCACCTGTGATGGATTTCACACTGTTTAACTTTCTCTGTTTTGTCCTGTAACTGCCAGTGCAGTTGGTGATGTGATATTCTCTGACATTCAGGTTCATACTCATTGCCAATTTGTTGTGCTCATGCACAACCACATATCAATTAAATAAAAGGATGCAAGTGGCAGATTACTTTAACTGGTGTATTGACAATATAGCAAGAGAGAGAGGGAGAGAGAGAACAATGTGCATGCCCAGACAACAGATCAATCCATAGTGCTAAGGAGGGGGGGGGGGGGGTGTCAGTGCTCTAAAAGAAATAGATCCATACATTGCAATTCCAATGTCAGCAGAAATGGGAATTCAAGTCAGCTGATTGTTGAGAATGAAGAAATTATGGAAATGAAAAACAATAGAATGCAAATGCAGGAGACAAGGGTGAGGAATAAGTATGGCTAGCAGGAAGGGTAAAATGAGGATTTTTTTCCTTTTCTTAATATTCAAAGTATTTGTATCTTAATGCATGAAGCATTCGTGGCAGTGAAGATAAACTATGTGGCGCTTTGGTGTGATCCAACTGGCATTAGTGAGAGATACTTTAGGGGGATTGAGCCTAGAAATTTAATATCCAAGAATAATTGACTTCTGAGAAGTACAGCAGAGAAGATAAAAGTACTGTGAATGAGAGATGAAATCGTACAATTATAAGACCAGAACACATAGCCGCAGAATTAAGACATTTGGCCCATTAAGTCCGTTCTACCATTCTATCATGGCTTATTTATTATCCTTGTCAACTGACATTCCCTGAGTAACCTTTGATGCCCTGACCAATCAAGAACCTAGCAACCTTCTAAATATACTCAATGACGTGGCCTCCACAGCCACCAGTGGCAATGAACTCCACAGATTCAGCACCCTCTGGCTAAATAATTTCCTCCTCGGTTCTGTTCTAAAAAAAAATGTACCTCTATTCTGGGCTGTGCCCTTTGGTTCTATACTCATTCACTATAGAAAACATCTTCTGCACACTGTATCTAGGCCTTTCAATATTCAATAAGTTTCAATGACATTCCCCTCACTCTTCTAAACTCCAGCTAGTGCAGACCCAGAGCCATCAAACGCCCCTCATAAATGAACTTTTTCACCCCCAGAATCATTCTCATAAACCTCATCTGGATCCTCTCCAATGCCAGCTCATCTTTTCCTAGATAGGGGCCCCAAAACTGCTCTGCAGACATGTCCTGACAGACCCCCGTTACTTTTCTAAGCTTTAAAGCCGTTGAGCCCATTTTGGTGAAGGTGTTTTGGACAAAAGGTGGATCTTCCATTAATCCAAATTCTGAGAAAGGAATTAGACCAATCCAGTATTTGAGTATTATTGTCAACTGGTACAAGAGCCAGGTATAGCATGTGGCAAACATGAAGTGAACGTGTTTCCACCTTTCTGTGATAGCAGGCAACAACCGCATGGATTTTTCAACTTGTGGCCTTTTTTCTGGCTTCTTAAGTTAGATTGTCAATTTGGCAGAAAATTATGGATTTTGTTTTTGTGCGGACTCATTCTCAGTTCAGATTCACTCAATCATTTAAGTTGAGACACTCACAGCTGCCAGACTTTCATTTACTTGCAGCTGATGTCAGCATCAAGTACTCCCAGGTCAACTGCATTACAGCAAACTGGGGAGGGAAAACTCCCTCCGCTTTGTCCTTACATAAATGTCAAAAAGAGAGCCACAGATACGTGTGTTGGCATCACTTGTTTAACTCAGTGTGGAAGAAGACAGTTTGCTTATTATTTTCTGACTACAGACTCTCGGCAGTGAGAGTCAGCCACTGCAGGCGTACATTAGAAATTTCCATGGACAAACAAAACAATGCAGAGGTGTGAAATGAAATCTGGAAATGAATGAAGAGATAATGAAGCAGCAACATACATGTTGTTACTGTAGCCGAGCTGGCGCTCAGTAGTGCACCATTCATCTTCACTTTTCAATACCTCTTGGATAGGTTAGGATTGCAAAATGCATGACAGGAGGAAGAGCAAGTTTGAGGACACAGCTGATCAGAAATAGAAGAAGCAGTTAACCTTCAGCCCTTCATGCCTGCTCAGCCATTAAATAAGATTGAGGTTGGTCTTTTACTTCAGTGGGTCACTTTCCTGCACTAAATCCCGTACTTCCCCTACTACCGAAAAATCTAGTGATAAATCTTGAATATACCCAGAAGCTGAATCTGCGGTTGGATGGAGAATCCCAAAGATTCTCTGCCCTCTAGGTAAAGAACAACTGTAGACCCTTATTTGGAGACTGTGACACATGGGTTTTAGATATCCAAGGCAAGGGGACATCACCCCATCGACCCCGGTAGTCCATTCAGAGTTATGACAAAGAATCGTCAACCTGAAACCGCAAGTCCCTTTCTCTTCCCACGGATGCTGACTGGCCTTCTAGATGTTTCTCAATGTCTCACCACCTAAGAAATGCTCTGCATTTTTATTTATTTCTATAAAAGTGGAGGATCACAAACATTCCATCTGCCATGTTCTCACCAATTTGCTTAGCTTATCTCAAACCTTCTAAGGCGTTTCTGCATCCTCTTCATTGTCCACACTGCCACCCATTTTTATATCATCAGTGTGATTGCCTCATCTAAATTATTGATTATAGATTGTAAACAAATAGAGACTGACACCAATCCCTGCAGCAGCCTAGATCACAGCCTACAAAACCAAAAACGTTCAGTTTGTTCTGTTGATTTCTGTTCCTTCAGTCCAGAATCTCTTCAAACATGTTCAGCCCTATTGTGTTGCATTCCAGTTTTACTTAATGGTCACTTTTATTGCATCTTATCCTTCTGTTTCTCTTTCATCTGTTCTGGAACTATAACCGCAGAATTTCTCGCACTTGTTTCAAGCATGAATTCTTCTTCATAAGTTCATGTCAACTCTCACCATTGTTATTAATTATTCTAGTGGATTGAAGCATTTTCCCCATAACTAATATCAGGCAAACTGGTCTATTGCCCTGGTTTCATTTCCCCTTATTTCTTAACCAGTTTGCTTGTATTTGCTATCCTACAAATGTATAGTAGCTATTCTATAATAGTGTAAATTTGAAAACTTGTAAATTTGTAAGATGAAAAGTAGTGCATTCATTATCTCCATTGCCACTTCTTTCAAACCTTGTGTTGTTAGTCTTTGGGTTCATTTACTACTCTTCAGTACCATTAACTTCTCCAACATCAAATGTTTGTGAATGCTAATTTGAGCTGCTCATTCACACTGGAAATGTTGTTCTCCATTATTTCCAGGAGGTTTTCTGAATCTTCTTCTGTGAATACAGTGACTATATATTTCAAAATTACACTGCTATGAACTTATTCTGGAGAACAAAAATTTGGGTATGCAGATATTGTAATATAATTATATTAAAATACACACATCTCATTGATTGGATCCAATGAGCGACTTCTATTGGGAGCAGGAGTCAGAGCATGTATTGATTTTCTGTTAAATAACCCCTTTGTCTGAATAAGTGAGAACCCAATACCCCCAGGTTAAGTTTGAGCAACACTGTGAAAGCGGCTGTTTCTGTTTTATATATATACATACGTAAAAACATAATTTATATGATAACAATAATGTCATCCAAGTGATAGTGACATTGCTGCTTTGGCAGCCTAGGAGCACCCAGGTCATAGCTTTCTGCCAGACCGCAGGTGCATATGTTACTCCAAAAATAAGCCCATTTTAGTGATAACATCCTTTGGAAATGTTTATGGTGAGCAACACTTTGTACTCTTCTTTCTTCTGTAGGTAGGCCTCAGCTAAGTCCACTTTGCTGAAGTGCTTTCCTCCAGAAATGTTTGTGAGATAGCCTCTACCATGGGCAAAGGGTACTGATCTACTTTCAGTACTGAGATAATGGTGACCATAAGATCACCACAGATCCTGACAGACCCATCCTTCTTTTCTTCTGGACCACTAGCGTTGCCAATGGGCTCCACTCAAACTTGGAAAGAATTCCATCAAACTCCACGTGCTCTAGCTCACTGGCTACTTTATCACAGAAGGTATAAGTAAAACCTTTGTAAAACATGGGTGTGGCATTTTAATTTAACTTTATCTTACCATTGATATGTTTGAATTTTCTATTGCCATCCTTGAACACTTCTGTGACATCATCCAGCACTTTTCTTAATTCGCTCTCAGTTGACTCTATTGCAGGGGATGTTGCATGTAAATGGTGGAACAATCTCCAGTCAAGTTGGAGTTGTCAAAGCCAATCACAGCATCACAATATTAGCCCTCCTGTTTCCCAGTGTGGCTTGTTGTCTGTTGTATTTTGCTATTAAGAATATCTTTCCCACAGGATGCATTTTTCATCAGTGTAAGTTCTTGGTTGGATACCTGCAGGTTTCAATTCAGTATCTTTGAAATGCCATTCAAGCTCATTTTGTGGACTGACAGAAACAGCCCAACCAGAGTCCAATACCAATTTAATTAATTGCCTTCTACTTCCAGTGTAAGCTATATTGCTTATATTCTGTTCATTTTCACATTGTAAATTCAAAGCTGCCCAGTTCTGTCACTCTTGACATTAACAGTGTTTTCAGCAAAAGCACACTGATTAGTGCTCTTTTTGAAACTGCAACTTAACTTTTAATCTTTTTCTCTTTATTTTTATCTCATTTATTTTAGTCTGCCTGACATGCTCTTTGTATGTGTCCTACTTATTTGCATTTTCTGCAAGATTTGTCTTTAAACTTGTACTGGTTGGGTGTATGTGAGCCCCTGCCACAACAGTAAAACAATTAGTTTGGCCAGTCTGATTTCTGTTTAGACGTTGCAATTTTGTTCATGCTCACTTTCATTCCTGACTGCAATTCAATTGTGTCTCTGCTGTTTCCATTGATACAGCTATTTCAACTGCACTCTTAAATGTAATTTGCGCTTCAGTTAAAAGCCATTTTTGAATGCTTTCTTGTAAGATTCCTTAATCTAAACAATCTCTCGTTACGCGCACTTTCAGCTCAGCAACTCAAGTTCGAATGGATTCCCCTTCCTTTTGATTCTGCTTATGAAACCTAAAATGTTCAGCAATCAACTGTGGTTTTAGCTCTAAATGTTCCTGCATTACATTCATGATATCAGCAAAGCTGACTTCAGCTTGTTTGGTTGGAGCAATTAAACTTCTAAGCAAAGTGTATACTCTTCCACCTCTTACAATCAGCAACGCTGGCACTCATTTCTTATCGGCTGCTCCATTTGCTTTAAAGTACTGTTCAATTCATTCAGTATGTATCATCCAGTTACCTGTTATGAAATTGAACATGTCAATCTTTCCAATATAGTCAGCTATTCCTGCATTTTTAAAATTTATTATTATCACCCCGTAGTCACTGTTTACGAACCCATGAACTTTGTCCATTTTCTGCCTACTTTTTAACTTGAAGATCTCTCCTTCTGAAAAAAAAACATGCTGCATGTTTTTTTAACTTGCACCTCTCTCTCTCTCTCTCTTCCCCCACCACACCCAGAGGGAAAATGTGCTGTGCTTCAACGGATAGTTTTTTTTTAACCTCCTCATTGTCACTGTCATGGTTAGTAAATCTTGGATGAACAATAGGGTCTTTTAAGAAACTCTTAGAGAGGTACATGGAGCTTAGAAAAATAGAGGGCTATGCAGTAGGGAAATTATAGGCAGCTTCTAGAGTAGGTACATGGTTGGTACAACATTGTGGGCCAAAGGGCCTGAAATGTGCTGTAAATTTTCAATGTTTTTATGAACTGAAAGAACAACCCAGGGTCTGGGATGAACCTACCTACTTAGTTATTCTTTAATGAGGCATTTACATATGATATGGTGGCATAATGACCTACTCATTCATCTACTTCTTACATATAACCCATCATGAATTAAGTAAACAACAAAGAATGCTTAATCAAAGCATATTTGCAATATTACTGAAATACTAAATACATTACAGTTCCTTGTTTACCTTGCAAAAAGTCTCAGTCTTTCCTTGGGATACCAACTCCAGAAGACCATAAGACAAAGGAGCAGAAGTCAGCCATTCAGCCCATTGAGTCTGCTCCGCCATTTTACCATGAGCTGATCCATACTCCCATTTAGTCCCATTCCCCCGCCTTCTCACCATAACCTTTGATGCCCTGGCTACTCAGATACCTATCAATCTCTGCCTTAAATATACCCAACGACTTGGCCTCCACTGCTGCCCCTGGCAACAAATTCCATAGATTCACCACCTTCTGACTAAAAAAAATTTCTTCGCATCTCTGTTCCGAATGGACGCCCTTCAATCTTTAAGTCATGACCTCTTGTACTAGACTCTTCCATCATGGGAAACAACTTTGCCACATCCACTCTGTCCATGCCTTTCAACATTCGAAATGTTTCTATGAGGTCTCCCCTCATTCTTCTAAACTCCAAGGAATACAGTCCAAGAGCGGACAAACGTTCCTCATATGTTAACCCTCTCATTCCCGGAATCATTCTAGTGAATCTTCTCTGTACCTTCTCCAATGTCAGCACATCCTTTCTTAAATAAGGAGACCAAAACTGCCCACAGTACTCCAAGTGAGGTCTCACCAGCACCTTATAGAGCCTCAATATCACATCCCTGCTCCTATTCTCTATTCCTCTAGAAATGAATGCCAACATTGCATTCGCCTTCTTCACCACTGACTCAACCTGAAGGTTAACCTTAAGGGTATCCTGCACAAGGACTCCCAAGTACTGTTGCATCTCAGAACTTTGAATTCTCTCCCCATTTAAATAATAGTCTGCCCGTTTATTTCTTCTGCCAAAGTGCATAACCATACACTTTCCAACATTGTATTTCATTTGCCACTTCTTTGCCCATTCTTCTAATCTATCCAAGTCTCTCTGCAGACTCTCTGTTTGCTTAGCACTACCGACCCCTCCACCTATCTTCATATCATCAGCAAACTTAGCCACAAAGCCATCTATTTCATAATCCAAATCGTTGATGTACAATGTAAAAGAAGTGGCCCCAACACGGACCCCTGTGGAACACAACTGATAATCAGCAGCCAACCAGAATAGGATCCCTTCATTCCCACTCTCTGTTTCCTGCCAATCAGCCAACGCGCTATTCACGTATGTAACTTTCCCGTAATTCCATGGACTCTTATCTTGTTATACAGCCTCATATGTGGCACCTTGTCAAAGGCCTTTGAAAATCCAAATATACAACAGCCACTAAATCTCCCTTGTCTACTTGCAATTTCCTCAAAAAATTGTAATAGGTTTGTCAGGCAGGATTTTCCTTCAAGGAATCCATGCTGAGTTCTGCCTATCTTGTCATATGCCTCCAGGTACTCCGTAACCTCATTCTTGAGAAACGACTCCAACAACTTCCCAACCACCGACGTCAAGCTAACAGGTCCATAATTTCCTTTTTGCTTCCTTGCCCCCTTCTTAAATAGCGGAGTGACATTTGCAATCTTCCAGTCCTCCGGCACCATGCCAGAATCTATTGACTTTTGAAAGATCATCTCTAATACCTCGGTAATCTCCATAGCTACTTCCTTCAGAATGCAAGGGTGCATTCCATCTGGTCCGGGAGATTTATCTACCTTTAGACTATTCAGCTTCCTGAGTACTTGCTCTGTCGTAATTGTGACTGCGCACACTTCTCTTCCCTGCCACCCTTGAGTGTCCAGTGTACTGCTGATGTCTTCCTCAGTGAAGACTGATGCAAGATACTCGTTCAGTTCTTCTGCCATCTCCTTATCTCCCATTACAATTTCTCCAGCATCATTTTCTATCGGTCCTATATCTACTCTCACCTGTCTTTTACTCTTTATATACTTGAAAAAGATTTTAGTATCCTCTTTGATATTATTTGCTAGCTTCCTTTCATAGTTAATCTTTTCCCTCTAATGACCTTCTTAGTTTCCTTTTGTAAACTTTTAAAAACTTCCCAATCCTCTGTCTTCCCACTAATTTTTGCTTCCTTGTATGCCCTCTCCTTTGCTTTAACTTTGGCTTTGACTTCTCTTGTCAGCCACGGTTGCATCCTTTTTCCATTCGAAAATTTCTTCTTTTTTGGAATATACCTGTCTTGCATCTTCCTAACTTCTCGCATAAACTCCAGCCACTGCTGCTCTGCTGTCCTTCCCGCCAGTGTCCCTTTCCAGTCAACTTTGGTCGGTTCCTCTCTCATGCCACTGTAATTTCCTTTACTCCACTGAAATACCGACTCATCAGATTTCGGCTTCTCTTTTTCAAATTTCACAGTGAACTCAATCATGTTATGATCATTGGCTCCTAAGGGTTCCTTCACCTCAATCTCTCTATTCACCTCCGGTTCATTACACAATACCCAATCCAGTACAGCCGATCCCCTAGTGGACTTAACAACAAGCTGTTCTAAAAAGCCATCTCACAGACATTCTACAAATTCTCTCTCTGGAGATCCAGTGCTGACTTGATTTTCCCAATCCACTCGCATGTTAAAATCCCCCACAATTATCATAACACTGCCCTTATGACAAGCCTTTTCTATTTCCTGTTGTAATTTGTAGTTCACATCACTGCATCTATTTGGAGGCCTGTATATAACTGCCATCAGGGTCCTTTTACCCCTGCGATTTCTTAGCTCAACCCATAAAGATTCTGCACCTTCCGATCCTATGTCACCTCTTTCTAATGATTTGATATCATATCTTACCAATAAAGCCACGCCTCCCCCCTGCCTACATTCCAATCCTTCCGATACACTGTGTATCCTTGGACGTTCAGCTCCCAGAGACATGCATCCTTTAGCCACGTCTCAGTGATGGCCACAATATCATACTTGCCAATCTGTAGCTGTACGACAAGATCATCCACCTTATTCCTTAAGTTACGTGCATTTGAGTATAACACCTTAAGACCAGTATTTGGTCCTTTTTGCTTTGATTGCACTGCAACTCATCCCAATGGCTACAAATTTGCCCCATCACCTGCCTGTCCTTCCTGACATCTTTACTGCTCACTTTCTTAGATTTATCTCTGTTTTCACCTTCCTCCACTCTATCATTCCGGTTCCCATCCCCTTGCCAAATTAGTTTAAACCCTCTCTAACAGCTCTATTAAACCTTCCCGCCAGGATATTGGTCCCCTTCGGGTTCAGGTGTAACCTCTCCACTTTGAACAGGTCATACTTCCCCCAGAAGAGATACCAATGATCCAAGAATCTGAAGCTGTGCCCCCTGCACCAGTCTCTCAGCCACACATCCTACTATTCTTGCCCCTACTTGCACATGGCACAGGTAGCAATCCCGCGATTACTACCATGGAGGTCCTGCTTCTCAGCTTCCTTCCGAACTCCCGGAAATCTCTCTTCAGGACCTCCTCCCTTCTCCTATCTATGTCATTGGTACCAACATGTACTAAGACAACTGGCTGCTCACCCTCTCCCTTCAGAATATTCTGGACCCGATCCGAGACATCCTGTACCCTGGCACCTGGGAGGCAACACACCATGCGGGTATCTCTATCAGGCTCACAGAATCTCCTGTCTGTTCCCCAGACTATGGAATCCCCTATGACTACCACATTCCTCTTCTCCCTCCTTCCCTCCTGCACAACAGCGCCAGGCTCAGTGCCAGAGACCCGGTCACCATGGGCGTCCCCTGTCAGGCCATCCTCCTCAACAGCATCAGAACAAGATACTTGTTGCTGAGGGGGATAGCCACAGGTGTGCTCTCCACTATCCGGGCATTTTCCTTCCCTCTCCTGACAGTCACCCAGTTTTCTGACCCCTGTAGCCTAGGGATGACTACGTCCCTGTAGCTTCTGTCTATCACCTCTTCACTTTCCCTGATAAGCAGTAGGTCATCAAGCTGCAGCTCCAGATCTCTAACACGGTCTCTGAGGAGCTGCATCCCGGTGCACCTGGCGCAGATGTGGCCATCAGGGAGGCTGGAGGTCTCCCAGGATTCCCACATCTGACACCCTGAACAAAGCACTAACCCTGCAGGCATGCTATCTAATTCTACAGGAATGAAACAGGAAAAATAAGTCTACTCACCCGCCCACCTCGACAAACAGACGAACTTTTTAAACTCAGTTATAATGTCCTACTTAAAGGAAAAAAAAACAATTTGGAACAGGCCTGATGACACTTGTAATGCACCCTTTAATTAAACCTGTCAGGCTTGAGCAACCCAGGTTGCCTATATGGAAATAATGTTATTCACATAAACATAAGATTCTTGCAAGTAGAGCATTGTTGACATTTACACTTCCATAATATTAAGAATGGAAATTTAAGGAAAAAGTTCAAAGTGCATTTATTATCAAAGTATGTGTACTGTATACAACCTTGGGTTCATCTTCTTGCAGGGAGCCACAAAACAAAGAAACACAATAGAACCTATCTTTAAAAAGCACATAAAAAAGCCATCAAACACCCTATGTGCAAAAAAAACAAAATCTGCAAACAATAAAAAAGTAAACAAATAACACACAAACATTCACCACAGAGTCCCTAAAAGTGAGTCCACAGTCACAGAACCAGTTCCGCACTGAGGCAAGTGAAGCTGGTCCAGGAGCCCAGTGGCTGCTGACCATAGTCACAGACTCAGTTCAACGCTGAGGCGAATGCCAATGGTTGCAGGCCACAGCTGTGGAGCATCACTTCCTATGTTGCTTTGGATAATTACAAGTCAAAATATGGTTGGATGGCTAACAAGTTGGTACACAACTCTTTTATCTAGCATTTGAGATAATATGTCATCGCAATAGATCTCATATACAGTACATACATATAGACAAGAATTTGAATTAGCAGGAGTGAGGCATTCAACTTCCTAGAATTTGTTCCACAATTAGGGCCAGTTTGACTATAAATCCAACTCTATATCCCCACCTACCCCAGTAACATATCAGTCTCTGTTCTTCATTAACACTGAGCACCTATCATATGATCCATGGAAACATTTATTACAAACAAAGTATATCTCTGGTCAAATTGGATTCAATTCCATAGTTTTGATCAGTCTGGAGCTGGGCTCAGCCTTGATGCACATTTTTTATAAAGTCATGGGAAAGTACAGCACAGAAGCAGACTCTTTAGCTAATCTAGTCCATGCCAAACCATTTAAACTGCTGAGACCCACTGACCTGCACATGGACCACAACCCTCCATACCCCTCCCATCCATCCACCTATCCAAATGTCTCAAACGTTGAAGTTGAGCTCAATTGCACCATTTGCACTAGCAGCTCATTCAATACTCCCACAACCCTCTAAGTGAAGAAGATACCCCTCATGTTCCCCTTAGACTTTTCACCTTTCACCCTCAACCCATGATCTCTAGTTGTAGTCCCACCCAATCTCAGTGGAAAAAGCCTGCATGCATTTACCCCATCTATATACCCCATGATTTTGCATACCTCTATCAAATCTTCTCTCATTCTTCAAAATTCCAAGGAATAAAGTCCTAAACTATTAATCTTCCCTTATAACTTAGGTCTTCCTTGTAAATTTTCCTTGTACTCTTTCAACCTTATTTAGATCTGTCCTGTAGGTAGATGACCAAAACTGCATACAATACACTAAATTAGGCCTCACCAATGTCTTATACAACTCCGACATAACATCCTATTTCCTGTTCTCAATACTTTGATTTATGAAGGCCAATGTATTAAAACTTTTCTTTACAACCCAATCTACTTGTGCCACCACTTTCAATGAATTATGGACCAGCATTTCCAGATCCCTTTGTTCTACCACACCCTTCAGTGCCCTTCTGTGTAAGGCCTACCCTGGTTGGTCCTACCAAAGTGCAACACCTTGCATTCATCCTTATTAAATTCCTTCTCACAATTTTCAGCCCATTTTTCCTTCTCATAATTTTCAGCTGGTCCACATCCCACTGCAATCTCTGATGGTCTTCTTTACTGTCCACTGCTCCCTAGTTTTAGTATCATCCATAAATTTGCTAATCAATAGACAATAGACAATACGTGCAGGAGTAGGCCATTCGGCTTTTTGAGCCAGCACTGCCATTCACTGTGATCATGGCTGATCATCCACTATCAGTATGCAGTTTCTGCCTTATCCCCATAACCTTTGATTTCGCTATCTTTAAGAGCTCTATCCATCTCTTTCTTGAAAGCATCCAGAGACTTAGCCTCCACTGCCTTCTGGCGCACAGTATTCCACATATCCACCACTCTCTGGGTGAAAAAGTTTTTCCTCAACTCCGTTCTAAATGGCTTACCCCTTATTCTTAAATCCAGCTAACCACATTGCTATCCAGATCATTGGCATGAATGACAAATAACAACAGACCCAGCACTGATCCCTGGCACTCCACTAGTCGCAAGCTTTCAGCATCGGTATTTTTAAAAATTCATCTAAATATAACACACAGCTTGATGTCCAGTGTTATAATTAAACAAAGCATTTAAGGCTGTAACAAGATCATGTTGCAGTTTTAGAAGTTTTGATTTTATAAAAAACAAATGCAAATTAAGATGGGCATAATTGTCACAACACTAATTGTTTACTATAAACTATAAAACAACTCATTGCCATTAATAACCAACCTTTCTGAAAACTGATTGGATGCTACTTCACACACAAAATAAAACCTGATATATTATCACCAAAAATCAGCCAAGCTGAGATAATTATGTTATGATAAACAAAACTGATCAGTTCAAGGACATATCACAAAATTCAATGAGATGCTCTCACCGTAACAACAGTTTGAAGGATATGGAGGACAATTATATTAATCCTTAAATCCAATACTTCAGGATTTAGGAACATGTCCACAATCAATAGCTTTCACAAGAAAAGCTTTCTGCATTAGTTGATCATCTATTTAAGTAGAAAACTCAATTGCAGAATGAGGAGGGGGCAGTTGGTTGCACAATGATTCACACCATGGAATTACGGTTATTTAAACAAGAGAGTGGTGTACCCAGCAGTGCTGTTGCCTCATAGCTCCAGAGACCAGATTCTGATCCTGGTCTCTGGCACTGTCTGCATGGAGCTTGCACTTTCTTCCTATTACCACATGGAGTTCCCACAGGAACTTGGATTTTTATGGGGATTGGCAAATCAATTGGCACAGCAAATTGTCCCTAGTGTGTAAAGGGGTGGTAGAATTTAGTGTTAGTTCAGTGGAGCTGATGGAAATTCGCGAGAATAAAATTGGCTTGGTTATCAGCTTAATGTCTGTGTTCTGGGTGATCTTAGTGTCATTAAGATACAGAGTCATAAAGAAAAACAGCACAGAAACAGGTCCTTCTGTCCATGGAATCTGCTCTGACCTTCAACCCTCCATTTTACATGAATTCAGCCTTCATCAATGCATGCCCCATTCTACCTCTCACCTACATGCTAGGGATAATTTACAGAAACAAACTGACCTACCAAGCTGCATGTCTTTGGGATGTGGGTGGAAAGCAAAGTACTGGCAAGAATCTCAAGTAAGCATAGGGAGAATGTGCAAACTCCACACGGATAACACCAGAGATCTGGATTGGACCCGGGTTTCTGGCACTGTGAGGCAGAAGCTCTGCTGGCTGTGCCACTATGATGTATACCAGCACAAGAAACACAGACACACAAGATACAGGAGCCGCAGTCACCCCTTAAGATGCTTCATCTTTCACCAAAAGCACCCAGTCTTAGTCCCAATACCACTTTGCCCATTCTCTACCTACAGTATATCCCATGATTCCCTCTGTTGTGTCCGTGCAAAACTACATGTGTATTAAATAAAAACACACACACACACACACACACAACTGGGTTTGGGTTTGTGTGTGTGTGTGTGTGTGTGTGTGTGTGTGTGTGTGTGTGTGTGTGTGAGAGAGAGAGAGAGAGAGAGAGAGAGAGAGAGGGGAGGAGTGAGAGGGCGAGGGGAGGACTGAGAGGGGGAGAGAGGGGAGGGGGTGAGTGGAGAGGGGGAGAGGGGAGGGGGGAGAGGGGAGAGGGGGAGGGGGAGAAGGGGAGAGGGGAGAGGGGAGAGGGGGAGAGGGGAAGGGGAGAGGGGGAGAGGGGACGGGGAGAGGGGGAGAGGAGGAGAGGGGGATAGGGAGGGAGAGGGGGAGAGGGGTAGAGAGGGGTGGGGAGAGGGGTAGAGAGAGGGGGTAGAGAGAGGGAAGGAGGAGAGAGTAAGAGGAGGAGAGGGGAAGGAGGAGGGGGGAGAAGGAGAGAGGGGGAGGGAGAGAAGGAGAGAGGGGGAGGGAGAGAAGGAGAGAGGGGGAGGGGGAGAAGGAGAGGGGAGGAGAGAGGGGGAGGAGGGAAGGAGGAGAGGGTGAAGGAGGAGAGGGGGAGGAGGAGAGGGGGAGGAAGAGAGGGGGAGGAGGAGAGAGGGGGAGGGGGAGAGAGGGGGAGAGGGGGGGAGATGGGGAGAGAGAAGGGAGAGATGGGGAGAGAGAGGGGAGAGGGAGAGAGAGGGGAGAGAGGGGGAGAGAGGGGGAGAGAGAGGGTGGGTGGAGGAGGGGAGAGAGAGGGGGTGGGGAGAGGGGGTAGGAGGGGAGGGGGAGAGGGGAGAGCGGAGGGAGATAGAGGGGGAGGAGAGAGAGAGGAGGAGGAGGAGAGAGAGAGAGGAGGAGGAGAGAGAGAGAGGAGGAGGAGGAGGAGGAGGAGGAGGAGGAGAGAGAGAGAGAATGAACAATGTGCATTTATAGACAACAGCGCAGGCACAGACAGCAGATCAATACATAGTGCCAAGGGGGGGGAGGGTCATTGCTCTAAAAGAAATAGATCCATACATTACACTTCCTCCCCCTTTTGATTAATGCAACATAAACTGTATATGTAGAAAACATTTGATTTCCCTTTCACAAACCATATTCCAAATGAACATGCTTTCACAATAACAGTCCATAACTATCTTCACAGTTCTAAAGATTCAGCCTTTTGGGTGGCACTCTGCTTGGTATCAGATTTGGTAGGAGTCTTGTCGATAATAACGTTCTCATAGCACCTCTGGAAATTTCGAGTGGCATCAGGTTCGGCAGGAGTCTTGTCTAAGACAATGTTCTCAGTTTCCACTGTCACGTTACTGTCAGTGACATCATCACTGAGAGGCAAGTCCAGTTACTGTAATGTGTCCATCTTGTTGCATGCAGTCAACTCAGGTGTGTTCTTTGGTTGACCATCCAGTATCTGGTCCATATGATATCTCCATGTCTGATCTCCAACATCAGTGGTCCAGTTCTTGTAACTATCCTACCGGGTGTCCATTTGTCGTCAGGGTAATCAAGCGCTAGGACTTCCTGTCTAATACTGAAGCTCCTAGCTGCTTCATTTGGAAATTGGTTGAATTGTTTATTCTGCACTTCCCTCTAAGGTCTGGTTTCAGTAGGTCTATCTGAGATCTCAGGTTCCTGCTCATGAACAGCATCACAGGTGTTTCATATATCATCACATGAACAGTGTTCTGAAATGCAAAAAGTTAGTTGCCCATATCATGCTGTAGAGAAATGTCCTCCTTGTCTATTGCTTTAATTGACTTCTTGAAGGATTGGATAAACATTTCAGCTAACTCATTCATTGCTGGGTGGTGAGGAGCTGACTTGAAATATCTGATGTCATTTTTCTTCATGGACAGTCAGAATTTTTCTGATGTGTATTGTGGTTCATTGTCAGTCATAATTTGTCTGGTAAAGATTTATGGTGAAGATAGTCCTCAGAGCAGAGTCAGTCTTTGCTCAGGTGGTTGACTTCACTGGTATAATCTCCGGCCACTTCAAATGAGCATCCACAGCAATCAGAAACAGGGAGTCTATGAATGGCTTGGCAAAGTCAATATGTACTCTTTGCCTTGGTGACAACTGCCAATTCCACAAGGGTAATGGTGCCTGTGAAGGTGCATTTTGAACTTTTTGGCACCCCGAATGTCTTTTGGCCAAGTCTTTGATCTATTCATCTTTTCCCTTCTCAAACACATTCTCATTAGCATCAAGCAGCTGTGAACAGTCTTTGGTTAGTGCTACCATTTGGGCTGCAGTTACCTGTTGATGCCACACTGAGAACTTCGACTGAGTGCCAGTCTGGTTGGATTTTTCTCAACCATTCACATCCGAAAAGTGCTGGCACTCTACTTTTCAATGCATAAAACTCTGACTGTTGTGTTTGGCTTTCATACGTCACCTTCACTTTCAGTCTGCCCTTGAGGGACACTTTTTTGTCTGCATAGATCTTTAGCATCACTGAGGTCCTCTCTAATGGTATCTTAGAAAACAATCTGTTGTAGTCAGCCTCTGGAATTATGGACAAAGCTGACCCTGTAACCAGCTCCATTTTCAGTTTTACACCCGGCACATCTCTGATGATGTATATTATATTGCGATCTGCTTCAGTAATACTATGCAATTCTAGGGATGACAGTTCACCTTTGTCAGGCTCTATGTTGTCTGATTCTGTTTTACATTCAGTAACTTTATGCATTTGCTTAGTTTTGCATTTGAGACTTTTCACTCGGCTGTGCTTTTTGTCTGCCTTGCACACTCTCTCTATGTGATGATGTCTGTGACACTTTCTGAAAACTTTTTCTTTAACCCAAAAGTCATTTGCATCATGGGAGGATTTGCCACATTGACAACATTTTTGTTTTTTTTGCACCATTCATGGACTTTTTATGCATTTCACATTCTAACCGCCTTTTCTGTAGTTCTGCTGCATCCTTTGCTGCAGTCTCTAATGATATTGCAATGGTAAATGCCTCTTCTAAGGTTAGGTCTCTTTTGTATAGTTGCCTCTTTTGAATGTTTTGACTGTGCATTCGACATACAAGCCTGACCCTTAATGCATCAGAAAGTCCATCTCAAAAGATACAGTACTTGGAACGTTTGTGCAGTTCTGCAATGTACTCAGTAATGCTTTTATTTTTTCACTGGTCCCTTTTGTAAAATCTAAATCTCCCAGCTATTACCAGTGGTTAAGGGCTCAAGTGATTTTGTAAAATTGTAACAACTTCATCGAATGTCTTGCTTGCTGGATGTGCAGAGGTTACTAGGTTGTGTAAGAGACTATACACCCTTGCACCCATTAAGCTAAGAAGTGCAGGGTCTTTCTTTTGCTCCTCCACATTATTCACATTACAATACAGTTCAACCCTCTTGATATGTGACTCCCATCCTTCATTAGAGCTATCAAATTCATCACAACTCAAGCTATCAACGCATTATTTTCCTTTTAAATTCAGCGCGTCTTTCACTGTTACTCTCACGGTGTTCCTTCGGCTTTCCCATGCTGTTTAACTTTTGCTGTTTCATCCCATAACTGTTGGTGCAGTTCGTGATATTTTGGACACTCATGCACAACTTCATATCGAATAAATAAACGTACCCACGTGGGCGATGGCCTTAACTAGTGTATTGACATTGCAGCAAGAGAGAGAGAAAACAATGTGCATGCGTAGACAACAGATCGATACCTAGTGTTGGAGGAGGGAGTCATTGCTCTAAAAGAAATCCATACAATACACCTTTGAAGATTAAGTATCTATTAATCTCTTCCTTGAACAGACTCAATAACTCTCCTTCCACAGCTGTCTGAGTGGAGAATTCCAGAAGTTGACAATGCTTTTAGAGAAGAAAATTTTCCTCATTTCCATTTTAAAAGGCTAATTACTTAATTTGAAGGTGTGCCCTCTAGTTCTAGATACCTTCAATGAAGAAATATCTTCTTTGCTAATAATCTATCAATCCCCCACCCCTAATTTGTATGGTCACCTCTCACTCTTGTGACATAACAGAGGTCATAGGTTAAAGGTTTGAGGGAGAAGGTTGAAGGGATCCCCTTCTGTATCACAATATGTGCTACATATATTTTTCTATAATACTAGGCAGCCGTCGATCCCAGGGAATCATGGGTTTGCGCCTCTGGTGGACTGTGTCCTCTCCAGGGCACAAGTCTGGACGGGCAGATTTGAAGAGCCGGCTGTTGCCCACGTGGTGGGTTCCCCCTCTCCACGTCACTGATGTAGTCCAAGGGAAGGGCATGTGCCAATACAGTTTGGCACCAGCATCATCACAGAGGTTGCCAGAATGAAGTTATAAACAACATCAAACTGCCTTAGGGATCCCGACCCAAGATTTCTTCCTCGGGATTTACTCCTGAAGCCTTTCCCATGGGTGGGTATGGACGCAAGGCAGCAGAGGTTTAAAGTCAGAGTTTTCTTTCTCCTATACTCCATTTTCTATGCTCCAGTGAATATTGACATAAACTGCACACCCTTCCTTCATCCATCAACTCCCTCATTTCAGGAATCAGCCAATTTGCACTGCTGCCAATGTAGCTATGCCCTCAAATGCAGAGACCAGTAGTGGCCTACATAGGACCATCCTCATACAGCAAATAATTAAGAAGGCAAAGGGAATGTTGGAATATACAGCCCTAAAGGATTTTGCTGAGACCATATATAGAGTTAAGAATGAGAGGAGACATTAATGAAACAAGAATCTGAGAAAGTTGATGCCATTTGACATGGTAGAGGAATCTAAAACTCGGAGACATTACCTCAACGAAGAAAAGTAATCACCTACTTTTGAACTGAGATCTGCATGTCTTGGTTATTCTCTATCGCAGAGATGAATCACTAAGCATATTCAAAGCTGTGATGAATAATTCTTTGTGCCATAGATTAAAGATGATGAGGAATCAGACAGAAAAGTGAATTTGAGATTGATGATTAAATCTGCCAAGACCTTATTGAATGACAGAGTATTCTGAAAGTACTGGATGGTCTGTTTTGACTCCCACTTCTAATATTCATCAGCATGCTGACAAATTATAGGTCATATACAAAGAGAACCCATGATTAAGTGGTTCTTCCTATTCATGGGGCAGCATGCCACGTAGTGGTTAGCATAATGCTTTACAGTACCGGTCACCAGGGTTCAATTTCTGCCACTGCCTGTAAGGAGTTTGTATGTTCTCCCCGTGACTGTATGGGTTTCCGCCAGGTGCTCCGGTTTTCCTCCGCACGGTCCAAAGATGTACTGGTTGTTCGCTTAATTGGTCATTGTAAACTTTCCCATGATGAGGCTAGGGTTAAGTCGGGTGATTGCTGGGCAGTGCGGTTTCAAAAGGCCAGAAGGGCCTACTCCATGCTGTATGTCAATAAATAAATAAACATAAGATGCTGCGATGGTTTGAGAGGACATTATGCTTTTTTGCTGCATTTCTCAAGTTTTTAAGTAATTGAGGTTCCCATATTCCAGAACTGTTGACATGGTAAGATAAATGTCCATCCAACAATTTTGGACTGACTTAAAGAGAAGAGACAACAGGAAAATAGCAATCATGGAACTACAATTCCATAGTGACTAGAGAGAAGATGTTTGACAAGAATTCACAAAATAATCCTATCTCCCAGTGCAATAAGCATTGACATTTCCCGGAGTAATGGCACACATGGAATCTGATTTTTATTCATCTGGAAGCTGATATAGAATTAAGTTACCTTCCCTACTTTAATCTGTACCAAATGTTGCAGCTGCCATTGCACTGTACTATTGAATTAGTAAACCAAAGATGGAGAATTCCACTCCTATCATGGCATACTGACAAGGCAATATGAGTAGAAGCTCTCTGAAACAATAGGGAGAATTTCACAGCAACACAGACACGAAATGCTGGCGGAACTCAGCAGATCAGGCAGCATCCATGGTAAAGAGTAAGTAGTCGACATTTCAGGCTGAGAAGCTTCTTCAGGAGAATTTCATATACCTGGACACACTAGCCATTGGAAAGGATGTTACCCTGGCTGGGAGAGTCCAGAATACAAAGCCTAGTCTCTGGGTAAGGGATGGAGAGGTGGGGGGGTGGGGGAGGGTGTTAAGGAGACAGATTTTGAGGGTCTAAGACAAGTCTCCCCAGAGGGTTGTGAATCCTTGCAGTTGTCTACCTCAAAGAGCTGTAAAATCCATGCAGAATAGCCTTTTCTATTCCGATGTGAAGAGCCCATGTTACAGCAACACACAGGAAATGCTGGGGGAGCTCAGCAGATCAGGGAGCATCAACAGAAGGGAATAAACAGTCAGTGTTTCAGTTCTGCAGAAGGAGCTCAGCACAACACATCGATTGTTCATTCCTCTTCATTACCGGCTGGTGGCGCAGTGACGTCAGCACCGGACTCTGGAATGGAGGTTCCCGGGTTCGAATCCTGTCGGGCCATTCCCAAGTACATTTTCCATCTGTACCGGGTTGAGTGTTGAGCTCGCAACGCCTCCTCATTAAATAAAAGAAACATTCTGTACTGCGAAATGTCCGTGTGAGGAGTGGCGCTCCGCACAGTCTCTCTTGTAAGGCATGAAAATGCCCGATGCTGGCCTCTCAGGCCTGAGTCAATGATGGTGCCTGACCTGCACAATGAATCATCTCACAATACAGGTGTCCCCTGCTTTGCAAACGTTCGCTTTACGACACCTCGCTGTTACAAAAGACCTACATTAGTTACCTGTTTTCGCTAACAGAAGGTGTTTTCACTGTTACGAAAAAAGGCAGCGCGCGATAAAAGGCAGTGCGCGCTCCGAGCAGCCAAGCTCCTTCCCTGGAACTACATTCTAGCCGGCATTGCTAAAACACATGCCTGTGAGCATCTGTGCTTTATGTCGATTTATTTTGAGCATCCATTAGCAAGATGAGTTCTAAGGTATCGGAAAAGCATAAAAGAGCTCGTAAGGGTGTTACACTTAGCGTAAAACTAGACATAATTGAGCATTTCAATCGTGGTAAACGAAGTAAGGACAAAGTGAGTTTGGCTTGTAGAAGTTGACGAAGATGACGTTGAAGAAGTTTTGGCATCACATGACCAAGAACTGATAGATGAAGAGCTGATGCAATTGGAAGAGGAAAGGATAACAATCGAAACCAAATGCAGTAGCAAACAGACTGAAAGTGAAGTCATCCAGGAACTGAACGTAAAGCAACTGCGTGAGATTTTCACTGCAATTGACAACAATGATTGCAGAAAAGTATGACTTTAATTTTGATAGGGTACATAGGTTTAGGGGCACATTTGCAGGATGGTTTGAGTGCTTACAAAGAACTGTATGATAGAAAAATGCGCGAGACTAAGCAGTCAAGCATACTGTCATTTTTCAAGCCTTCCACATCAGCCACAGCAGATGACAAACCTCAACCTTCGACATCGAGGCAGGCAGACATAGAAGATGAACTGCCTGCCCTGATGGAAACAGACGACGATGAGATGACACCCCAGTGTCCCACCACCCCACCCTCCGACAACTCAGCCTAACATACCATCATCAGTGTGCTCGCTGTCTTCCCGATTCCGGTAAGTGATACTGCACTGTACATACATTATTTCTACTTTATATAGGCTGTGTATTTTTATGTGTTATTTGGTATGATTTGGCAGCTTCATAGCTTAAAGGTTACTGGAGAGAGTGTTTCTGCCGAGAGCGCTTGCGCCGAGTGTTTCTGCCGAGAGCACTTGTGTGAGATTTTCGCTACAGTGGACAGTGCAATGATTGCAGAAAAGAATTTCTACCTTATATAGGCTTTGCATTTGTCATATCATTCCTGCTTTTACTATATGTTACTGTTATTTTAGGTTTTATGTGTTATTTGGCATGATTTGATAGGTTATTTTTTGGATCTGCGAACGCTCACAAATATTTCCCATAAAAATAAATGGTAATTGCTTCTTCACTTTCTGACATTCCGGTTTACGAACCATTTCATAGGAACGCTCTACCTTCGGATGGCGGGGGAAACCTGTACACTATTTTGCTCTTATTTTGCACTCATTTATCTATGTAACTGTAATTAGTAGTATTGTAATGTATTGCACTGTACTGCAGCATAACAACAAATTTTATGATATTTGAATCTGATTCCGATTCATTTTGTGTGTATTGCTCAAGATCTCCAACATCAGAAGAATCCCTTGTATCCGTGATACTGCAAGCAGTTGTCCGCCAGAGACTGCTTCTCTCATTTTTATAAACTGAAGTTGATTGAGTACTATGGAATGACTTCTAGCATACACACATAGATATACAGAGAATGTGGGCACCAGCATCTTAAAATGCCAAATAAAATCATATTCCTGATCTGAAGAATAATACTTTTCTGGGTTCCAATGTATCAAGCAGGAAAGGACAGCAGAAAGATTATCCATGAATGGTAGAGTTAGTGTGATGGACCAGGAAGCCTGCTACTTGTTCTGTCCCAATGTGGCTCATTGAATGATGTACTTCAGAATATGACTGTCACATGGCAGTACAGGCAGAGCACAGAATCCCTCATTAAAAACTTACAAGAGAGAAGCTGATAAAGTCAGCCATAAAACAATAGTTCTGGTAAACAAACTCATTCATTGAAAAATTATTTTCTTTCCATTGTTAGTTTCAATTTTATTTAATACACATCAATGCTCTGTTAGTACACTGGACCAAGAAATTTCACACAAATGTTTGTGTTCTCTTATTTACGTAACACATTTTTGACCTGGAGTGATAAAATAATGTATTAAATAATTCATGGGAAAACAGGGCAAATGAGGAATTATCCTGAATTAATCAGTGCACTATTTACATCAAGATTTAGTGAATTAGAAAAAGCCGGTGTTTTTCAGTACTGATAGCACATCTGTTATTGTTTTAAATGCCTTTCTTTAGAAATCTACAGAAATCACAAGCAGATTCTTTGTAGGAAATTGCAATACATTTCCACAAAACCAGTCTCCAGTGAACAGGCACTAGATTAGTGAAATCAGAGTTTCAAACTTGAACCATCTGTACTTAAAACATCTTATGCCAGAACAGAAAGTGATACTTATAGATCACTGCAAGGAAGTTCAATGATATTTCAACAGTATCAGGAAGACTTGCATTTACATAATGCTGTTCACATTCTCAGACCATCCCAAAGCATTTTGCAGCCAGTGAAGTGCCTTTCAAACTGTTGTCACCATAGTAATGCAACAAACACAGACGCCAATTTTCTCCAAGCATCATCCTGCACAAGCAATATATAACAGGCAGATAATTTGTCTTAATGATGTTGATGAGAGATAAATATTGGCAGGACAGAGGGAATAATTTCCCCTGTTCTTTTCAAAAGGAGTATTTTGGGACTTTTTTTTCCCACTCTGGACATGAGACCATATGCTTGGCCTTAGCTGATTGTTTCATCTGAAGCACTAGTAATGGTAAATCACTCACCAAGCATTGAAACAAACACTCAGGCTGCATTTTGGGGGCTCAAATCTCTGGAGCAGGTAGAACAGCATACTGGTTACATTACTGGGGTGATAATCCAGGCAATTGTACTAATGACCCAACAATGGGCATTCACTGGTGGAACTACTGTTTGCCATAAAAAGCTTTATGGTCAACATCTCATATTTTGCTTGGGTAGCTTGCAACCCAATGAATTTTCCAATTTCAAGTAACCATCATCTCCAGTGTTTTACTTACACACACCCCAAGTTTTCTTCTCTTTATGCTCATGTCTCCCATCTCCTCCACAGCCCCACCTCCTTCCACTGTGTTCCATCTACCCATTGTCCCCTCTTCATTACCTGATCACATACCAAACTCTATACCTATCCTCACCTTACTTTGTACTGCTAAATAATTGCAATCGCTCCTCTTCCCTTTCAATCTTGCTTTGCAGACAAGTGTGAGGTATTGTACTTTGGGAGGACAAACAAGAGTAGTTCTTGCACAGTGAGTGGTAGGGAGTGCAGTGGAAGAGAGGGATCTAGGAACACAGATCTATATCCTTGAAAGTAGCATCAGAAGTAGACGAGGCTGTAAAGAAAGCTTTACGCACATTGGCCTTCATAAGTATTGAGTCCAAAAATTGGAATGTTATGTTGAAGTTGCACATGATGTTGGTGAGGCCTAATTTGTAGTATTGTGTCCATTGTTGTTGAGTGGCTCGCCAAGCTGGCTTGTTAGCTTGCAGACATTTTGTTACCCAGCTAGGCAACATCATCAGTGCAACTTCAAATGAAATGTGGGTGATCTACATTGTTCATCCTTTATGTGTCCTGTGATTAGTCTGTGTGTGTGTGTGCGCGCGTGCCATTTCTATTGGTTACCGATTATGCAATCTGCAATTGGTTCGTTAAAATCTGGTTAGGTAATGTTGTGTCCATTTTTGGTCACCCTCTTACAGGAAATATGTCAATAAGTTTGAAAGAATGCAGCAAAATTTTACAAGGATGCTGCCATAACTTGAGGACCTGAGTTATAGGGAGTTGAATAAGTTAGGACTTTATTCCTCAGAGCATAGAAGAATGAGGAGAGATTTGATAAAGGTATACAAAATTATGAGGTGTATTGATAGGGCAAATGAAAGCAGGCATTTTCCTCTGAGGTTGAGAGATAATAGAACTAGAGGTCATGGGTTAAAGTTAAAGGTGAAATGTTTAAGGGGAACATGAGGTGGAAATTTTTTTTCTGTTCACAGAGCCCCGAGAGTGTGGAATGAGCTGCCAGTGGAAGGTGTGGATGCGGGTTCGATTTCAACATTTAAGAGAAATTTTGATAGGTACATATTGGGGGATAGCGGGGTATGGAGAACTATTGTTCTGCATGCTGGTCAATTGAACCAGGCAGATAAATAGCTTGACACCAATATTCCCTCTAGTTTTTTTGTACAGCTGCACAGACCAACCATTGCTCTGAACAGGAAAACCACATGGCCTGAAAACTGCATAGCAATTTAGATGTGCTTTTTTTTGGCAATATGCATACTATAATTATTTAGAATGATAAATGAAAATCACATACTTTTGATTTTATTAATTGAAGGGTATCATGAAATGGTACAAAGCAAATCTTTCATGTTTCGTGAATTTTTTCTTGTCTGTCTTCATTCTGAATTGCCTACAAGTTCTGTCCAGATTAATTCTGCATTCGGATGAAAGATAAATCTTAATTCACATTAGATCATCCAAAATGTTCCACTTCTAGTCTGTTTCTGGATTTGCATTTGATTTAATTCCTAAGACTGAATCCACCATCTTTGGAATTAAATCAGCAGTCAGCACGAGGAGCTTGAAAACTTCCAGCAACATCAACAAGAATTGACAGTTCTTCAAATTCTTCATTTCTAAGCACATAGTTCAACATATCAGTGACTGGCTTAATTGACCCAGTCTTAACTTTCTCAGGAATAACAAATTTGAAATCATAGTACTGCAATGCTTTTGTGCAAATAGACATGCAAACAATGTTATATAAACAAATTTTTATCTTGTTCTCAACTTTTTAATTTAAAAATTCCTATTAGGTCATACTTTTTTTGAAAGATTACTTCGCAAAAATGTCAGAATATAGAATTTTTCACATCAAACAAACACAAACCACAACTCACAACACAAGTAAACAATGTCAGACAGTCAGAACAACTGACAGGCACAATGGCAAAAGTGAAATATTTTGACTAGAAGGTATTGGCACTCAGTGGGCCAAAGGTTTATAAACAATGAGCTTCCAACTTCCATATTGTGTTTATTGTTACAACTTGTAACTGTGTTGTAACTTGAATCACTGACAATGTAAATTTGTTGCAGCTCTAAAATGTTTCAAAGTAAAGGTTGTAGTACATTTATAGAACATTTATGCATTATATTCATTAACACAATTAATCACTGGGTATTTCACAGTTGTATTAGTATAGATTTCAAAATTATAGCAGCATAATTTCAAAATAGTATTAATAAAATTTCAAAATTATGTTTAACATTTTATAAAAGAAATTTTCAGCTGTGCAGCCACAAAGGCTATGTGCGCAGAAGCACACCCACTCAGCTAAGAGGGGATAGTGTTTGGCACAGACTAGATGGGCTGAAGGGTACATTTCTGTGCTCTCGTATTTTGATGGACTCTATGACTAATCCCAGTGCAGGTTTCTCAAACTGAAATGTCATCTTATACCTGTTGCCTCCACAGATGGTGCTTGACCTGTTCAGTTCTTCAGGTGTTCTGGAGTCAGAAGAGATGGCAAATGCTGGAATCTGAAATAAAGGAAAAGACAAAATGCTGAGCAGTACCTGTGGGGAGAAATGGACAATTGACATTTTGGGTCCAAATTTTTTTTTTCCTTCCAGTGTTTCTTTCATTCTAGATTCCAGCATTTGAAGTCTATTTTTCACTAATTTTCAGGAAAGGAGATCTTTCTTCAGTACTAAGTCAGGCCTACGTAGAACAGCAAGCACAAGCAATGTGATCAGTTCTTCACTGCTATCTGAGATCATCTAACTCAGTCAATCGTCAGTAAGGATGAACTATAAATGAAGATATCCTCAACAATGTTGAAAGGCATGGACAAAGTGGATGTGGCAAAGTTGTTTCCCATGATGGGGGAGTCTAGTACTAGAGGGCATGACTCAAGGATTGAAGGGTGCCCATTCAGAACAGAGATGCGAAGAAATTTTTTTAGCCAGAGGGTGGTGAATCTATGGAATTTGTTGCCATGGGCAGCAGTGGAGGCCAAGTCATTGGGTGTATTTAAGGCAGAGATTGATAGGTATCTGAGTAGCCAGGGCTCAAAGGTTATGGTGAGAAGGCGGGGGAGTGGGACTAAATGGGAGAATGGATCAGCTCATGATAAAATGGCAGAGCAGACTTGATGGGCCGAATGGCTGAGTTCTGCTCCTTTGTCTTATGGTCTTATGGTCTTGACATCCATAGCTCATGAAAGAAAATCTACAACATTCCAACTCAGTAGCAAGAATGCTACCACCCAGGAGAGACAGGGCTTCAGTGGTGAAGTCAAACATTAAGGTTTGACACAAGATAATCATAATGTTTACAGAAGGGAAACTAACAAAAGGGAATATGCAAGATTTGTAGCAGCAAGTAATTTTGCAGTTGAGAAATTACAGTAGTAACAGCAGTCAGTTTGAGGGAGAGAACCAAAGAGGAGTGTAAAAACACGAACAACAGAACACTGTCAGGCTTGGAGGACAGTAATTCATCCCTGAGACTGTTCACAATGTGAATCAAGTGACTGATGGTTGCTATTACCAAGGAGTAGAAAGTAGATCAGACCCTGGAAATTCAATGACATAACTCCAAAACCAAAACATCACACGTAATTGAAAATACTCTAGTGATATTGTGCCCATTTCCAAGCCTTTTTAAATCCACTGGGAAATCTAACACTGAATTTCCCTGCAAGATCTTCATTTGTCTTGGCATATTTTTTCCCATCACACAAATCCTTCAACATTGTGGATGTAAAAATTGACAACTTTTACCAGTTTTATACCCCTGAAACTGTACTATTCATAGAGGCAACACAAACTGCTCCCATTGTGAACAAGAACTGTGATCTTCGACAGCCTCAAGCACAGCCCAACGTGTTTGCAGGAAGGCAATGCCTGTGGGAGATCAAGATCACAGTCATGATCAGCTTCCTAGCCTCAGAATTAGTTCAGGATGTACCTAATCTCTGCCATATCAGTTTGTTACTTCATGCTGTGTTAGAAAGGTCACTCAAGGATACAAAACTTTTAACTGTCATCCTTCATCAGAAAGGAGCAGGTAGAGTGGGGAAGAGGGAATTGACTACATTGCAGACGTTCCCGTTGTGTTGAAAACCACTGACTACACTTAGGCTCATTCAAATATTCCTAGCAACTTCCGTACTTCTCAGATCTCCCATCTGCAGTCCCAGTGGATCTCCAATGCACAAGGTACACCTTGTTGGTATTGTCCAGGACCCTTTGATGGGATACACAAAGTCAAAGAGTCATAGAGCAACATAGCACAGATACAGGCCGCTGAGTCCAAGGACTCTATGTCAATAACAGTGCTCACCCAGCTAGTCCCAATTTTATAAATTTGGCCCATATCCTTTTTAGCCCCTTCTCTTCATATATCTATCCAAGTGCTTCTTAAATGATGCCATTGTTCCTGTCAGAACCACTTGTTTTGGCAGCCCATTCCATATGATCAGCATCGTCAGTGTGAGAAA
Source organism: Mobula hypostoma (assembly GCF_963921235.1). Classification (NCBI taxonomy): domain Eukaryota; kingdom Metazoa; phylum Chordata; class Chondrichthyes; order Myliobatiformes; family Myliobatidae; genus Mobula; species Mobula hypostoma. Next base: position 102,450,081 of record NC_086098.1, on the reverse strand, counting down.
GTTCCTCTCAGGTACTTTTGAATTATTCCCCAAGTCTATGTCCCCTCGTTTGGACTCTCCTCTGTTGGGGAAAAGACTGTTGTTATTCACTTTATCTAGCCCTCCCAACATTTTATGCATTTCTAGAAGGTTAACCTCATTCTACTACATTCCAAGGATTAAAGAACTAAACTGTCCAGCCTCTCCCTACAACTCAGGCTCTGTAGTACTGCCAACATCCCCATAAATCCTTTCTATACCTTTTCCAGTTTTACCATGTCTTTCTGATAAATGTGGTCTCACCAACATCTACAACACAATGTCCCAACTCCTATACTCAACTGCCCTGAATGATTGAATGATGGCCAGCATGTTAAATGCCTTTTCAACACCCTGTCCACCTGTGACACTGCTTTCAACAAATTATGAAGTTGCACTCCAATGTCCCTCTGTTCCATTACACTCCTTAGTGTCTCATCATTGATTTTCTACAATGTATCACTTCACAGATATGCATTGAAATCCATTTCCCTTTCCTCGGATCACTTCTCTAACTGTTCAAGATCCCCTGGGAATCAACAATAATAGTCTTCACTATCACCTACACCTCCTAATTTCATGTAATCTGCAAATTTACTGATCAAACTTTATGTATTTGCATTCCAAGTCACTTGTATAAATAACAAATGACAAGGCTCCCAGCACCAACCCATGCAGCATACCTGTAGACACTGGTCTCCATTCTGAGAAACAATTTCTAACTACTACATCTGCTTCCAGCCTTTGAGCCAATTTTGAATTCAACCAATTAACTCTCCCTCAATTCCATGGGACTGGCGCTTCCTGACCAGCCCACCTTGCAAAACCTTGGGGAAGGCCTTGCTGAAGTCCAAATAGACAACATCCACTGCCCCATCTTCATCTATCTTTTTGGTTTCTTCTTCTAAAAACTTTGAAAAGGTTTGTTAAACACGATTTCCCATGCACAACTCCATATAGACTCCTCCTGTATATCGAGGAGACCGCTTCGCCGTGCACCTACGCTCCATCATCTGTCATGATGAGACCACACTCTGGTTGGAGGAGCAACACCTGATATTCCATCTGGGTAGCCTCCACCCTGATGGCATGAACATCAATTTCTTGAACTTCCAGTAATGCCCACACCCCTTTCACCATCCCCCGTTCCCATCTCTCACCTTATCTCCTTACCTGCATATCACCTCCCTCTGGTGCTCCTCCCCTTTTCTTTCTTCCATGCATTCTGTCCTCTCCTATCAGATTCCCCCCTTCTCCATGCCTGTATCTCTTTCACTAATCAATTTCCCACCTGTTTACTTCACCTCTTCCCCCCTCCCAGTTTCACCAATCACTCTGTGTGGTTCTTCCTCCCCTCCCCCACTTTCTTACTCTGACTCCTCATTTTTTTTTCAGTCCTGATGAAGGCCCAAAGCATCAACTGTTCTCTTTTCCATAGATGCTGCCTGGCCTGCCAAGTTCCTTCAGCATTTTGTGCGTGTTGCTTGGATTTCCAGCATCTGCAGATTTTCTCTTGTTTGTGATTTGACTCCTCCTAATCAGATTCTGTCTGTCCAAATGCTGATAGATCCAGACCCTCAGAAGTCCCTCCAGTAGCTTCGCTACTACTGTTTCAGGCTGATCAGTTTGAAGTTCCCTACCTTGTCCTTCATCTCTTTCTTAAACAATATTAACCATCTTCCAGTCTTCTGGAACTTCACCAGCGGCTAATGATGAAGCAAGTACTTCTTCAAGGGCCTCCACAATTTGCTTTCTAGCCTCTCATAAAGTCTGAGGATGCACTCAATCAGCTCCTGGAGATTTAGTCATCTTGATACACCGTAAGACTGTATACACCTCCTCCCTGCTAAAGTGAACATCCTGCAAAATATCTCCATTTGTTTCTCTATCTCTTAATCAACAATGATTTTCTCTTCAGCAAACCCTAAGGAGAGATATTTGTTAGAAGTCTCACCTAGCTCTGCTGGTCTCTAAGGGAACCTAGTGTCTCACTAGCCACTCTTTTATCCCGACACCCCTATGGACTCTCCTATTATTGAAATATTCAGACTTTAAGCCAATTTACCTGAACTACAGCATAATTTCTCAGTGTATTGTGGAGTTTTAGATAGTTAAGTACTTCTAGTTCAGTATTGTAAACCTTTTGCAATCAAGGCCTGCATTTCTCGTTCTTGTTCTTTACACTAACTCAAACTGGTCAGCCAGAGGCAGTTCAGCACACCTGCACATTAACCGCACTTCACTAACCTCTAACTCATCACCTTAAACACATTGGGTTTAATAAGCCACCCTCCCCCACCTTAGTTTGTCATACTTAATCAGGGACATCTGCGATGACATTACTGAGAGCATTGCTTGCTGCCAACAATCTACTCCCCGTGGTCCTAGTGCCCTTTCATTCAACTGCATTTCTGAAACAGTGTAAACACTGTTTAACACTAATAACTATGGACTGATTTCTTCTCCAAAACATTTATTCTTCTGGATTTTTGCCTGATTCTCCTCTCTCAGCTCTTGCAACAGTCACAAACTTCATCTTATGGCGATATCTGTGTTATGGAGTTGGACACAAAACCCGGCCTTCAGCCCACCATCAGCCTAAGGGGTAGTAACTAGAGTGCTGGAAATTGCTCACCACTGACATCAGAGACTAAAGTCTTGACCATACACAATACACTCAGTAGCTTCTTAACACTACTAAATATATATAGAGTTAACTAGACACACTGTCTCTGGTATTAGGGAGATCTGAAGAAAAACAATTAGGATTTTAAGGAAGGCAAAATTCTGGAGGAACTTAGCAGGCCAGGCAGCATCTATGGAAAAGAGTAAACAGTCAGGCTGAGGCCCTTCTTCAGGACTGGAAAAACAGGTCAGAACAAGAAGTTGTGGGGAGGGGAAGAAGAAGTACAAAGTGCTAGTGATAGGTGAAACCAGGAGGAGGGTTTTCATGGGCAATTATTGACTGGAAATGCTTATCAATACTCCAGCTTGAGTACCCAATGGTGTACTTGGCTCCATATGATTGAGGAGGGGGATCTTTTTTAAGCTTACTCCTTTTTATTGTGCTCTGGACCACCACATTTGACTGAAGGAGGGAGCTTTGCTTTGATAAATTGACTTGGTGCTAATATGTTGATACTCATTCCAGGTCTACTACTCCTAGATTGCTGCTCCCTCAGTCCATGTTAAACTACCAAATTTATGGTAACTACTTATCAAGAAGCATGTGAGACCGTTAAAAAAAGACAGAATTCCATTTTTAAAACATCTTTCATAACCTGAGATTGCCCCAAAACATTTCGTAGCAAACGAAGTTCTTGTGATATCAGTAAAACACTATCCAATTTTCACAAACAAGAGAAAATCTGCAGATGCTAGAAATCTGAGCAACATACACAAAATGCTGGAAGAACTCAGCAGGTCAGGCAGCATCTACGGAAGAAAGTACAGTTGACGTTTCGGCCCGAAATGTTGACTGTACTTTTTTCCATAGATGCTGCGTGGCCTGCTGAATTCCTTCAGCATTTTGTGTGTGTTGCTCCAATTTTCACAAATGAGTTCTCTCAGGGAAGTACAATCCATTTCATATCTTTGATTGATAATTATTCTCAAATACATTTAAGTTTTTGGTAAGACTCCAGGGATAGCTCTTCTGCTGGACCCTACAAAGAATCTCTACCACCCATCCACAATCTCTTTGACCCACTACTGTCGGGAAGCACAGGACTAGGACTGCCAGACTGAGTAACAGCTTCTTTCCCCAGGCTGTGAGACTGATAAACGCCTTGCTACCACCAAGGATCATCACCAGGACAGCAAGCTGTTTACTGTACTGTGGAATGTTTACCCGTGCCACACACTTCACATGCATTTTGAAGTATATTTTATTAACTTATTCATGGTAATATTTTGTCTTATTTGCTCTGTGTGATTGATATATGTATTGATTATGGGTGCACCATGCTCCCGAGGGACATTGTTTCATTTGATTGTATATATGTACAGTCAGATGACAAGTAACTTGAACTTGAGATAGGAGACTCTTGCAATAATGTTCAGTTAGTATTTTGGAAGAAGTTCATGAACAGAGTAGATTATACTCATGTATTCACCTCAGTACTATTACTAAAGCTGCTATGGTTCACATTCTGAGATGTATAATTTCTGAATATTTGGTGGAGAAAGGGTTGCAGCTGTAAACTAAAGTTACCCAGTTCTACTGCCCAAGCAATATGTCTTAACCTCCAAAAGGGTGGAGTGGCCCATGCTTGACGTTTTAGTTTACTCACATCAGGTGTCCTTCTGGTCCAAGTAAAGCTGCCAGTTTATTGTGGGCCACAGGTGCTCTGTGTTTTCCCCGTGCCAACCTGAAACTAAAATGAGATCACATTGACCCTCGGCTCTTTCATTTGGGTTGCTTTCAAATCTTGGCTCTGGAGCCCTGAACTTTCAACATCAATCATAAAATGGCGGAGATTTCAGAAACCTTTTAAAAGGATGCATGAAAGTTCTGATATCAGGCTGGAAAAATTGCAACCCGAGGGCTTTTGTACAAATTGTCCAATACTTCTTTCTGTTTTCATTCATGTAAATGAGATTTTACAGCTGTTTGCAGGCTCAATTACAAACACAGGCTGTACTGGTAGGGTCTGTTCATGCTTCACTAACAAAAAGGAAGGAAAATTACAGTTCTGTAACTGAAGACCAGCCTGACATGGGAACTTCAACTATTAATAGACCACTAAAATGATTATGGTATAGAGCTGCTCAGAGCGTGCTCTGAGGAAATTACTACCAAATGTGGACAAGCCACTAATCTGTGGCACTGAATGATTTACAGATCGGGAAGCTCAGCAAGCAAATATATTCATTCCGAAAAGTAAAAGGGACACAAAGTTTTGTCGTTCTGGAAAATTACATCCTATTACTCTTGATTTCTGACTCCAGATGTCCACATTTTATTTACAGATTCATTGTAAATACAATTTAAATAATTCTATGTCAAGGCTCTGTATTTAAATATACTTTAAAGGATTGTAGAGTATATAATTTAGTGCTCTTCCATTAGGACTCATCCCCTACATTCAGACAACTTTGGATCCCTTCTAATAGATTAATTCCATAAAATACACTGCAGCATTGGTGATCTGTTAACTTCATATTTTAAAAAATTGTCTTATTTACTCTCTCTCTCTTATTCACATAAGATCATACTGCACAGAAGGAAACTATTTGGTGCACCTTGGTTCGGCCAGCTCCTTCGAAGAGCTACCAATTTGCATGTTAGAGGTTCTTTTTTTCTTTTAAGGAGAAACAATTCTCTTTTGAATGTTAATATTTAATCAATTCTGAGCACCTTCCAAGCAGTAGAAGTCACTGTAAGTAAATTACTTTTGCTGAGAATATGCCTTTTGGAAGCTTGTAAAATTATATATAAATTAATTTACTTGCTCTGCTATTTAAAGTCAAACAGCTTTTTTTAAATTTTCAGTCCCATTGTTAAAGTAATAAACAGAAGCATTAATTATGCAATTTCTTCAAATGTTGACTCTTTCAGCAGTGTTGTTCTGAGCTATTCTGATATTTGCTGTTTCTATTTCTTATGAGTAAAACAGTTTGTAAAAGCACAGAAGCAAATATAAGTGATTTCTTGATCGGCCAAGTTATATACAGTGTTGAATCTATCACCAACTGCACATGTCAGGCCAATTCCTTAAATATGACAGCTAGAGCTAAATATGACAATAGTTGAGGGTAAAACCAAAATTAAAAACAATCTATATCTGGGAAAAGGAGTCAGAATTGTGAAAAATTGACGCATGAGACGATGCCTTTATTGCAAACAACAGGAATTCTGCAGATGCTGAAAATTCAAGCAACACACATAAAAGTTGCTGGTGAACGCAGCAGGCCAGGCAGCATCTCTAGGAAGAAGGGTCCTGACGAAGGGTCTCGGCCTGAAACGTCAACTGCACCTCTTCCTAGAGATGCTGCCTGGCCTGCTGCGTTCACCAGCAACTTTTATGTGTGATGCCTTTATTGCGTTTTCTCTGACACAAAATAATGATTAATGTAAGAATTCTATTACTATGCATTCTATTTCCTTTTCCAAAATTGGATTAGATTGGAAAGATGAAGTTGCACTGTTAGTTCTTTTCCAACTTTACATATTGGGAAAAATAATAGGATGCTTAGATTGAGTGGAGAGCCAGAGATATTTTCCTGCGGTGGAAATGGCTAATACCAGGGCATGTATTTTAAGGTGTTTGGAGAGAAGTATAGGAGGAATGCCAGAGGTGAGTTCTTTACACAGAGAGTGGTGAGTGAGTGAAATACCCTGCCAAGGGCAGTAGTAGAGTCAAATACATTTGAGGCATTTAAGAAACTCTTAGATAGGCACATGGATGATAAGAAAACGGGGGGGCTATATAGGAAGGAAGGGTAATATTGATCCCAGAGTACATTAAAAGGTCAGCACAACATCAAGGGCCGAAGGGCTTTTACTGTGCTATAATATTCTATGTTCTACCTTCTATGACTGATGCACTTAAAAGAACTCAAGAGTTGTGGTGAGTGAGAAGGAAAAGAGTACTCTCCTCATACACTCCAATGACCCCTCGCTCAATATTTCCCCACTTCCTGAGTCTTTTTCTAAGTGCAGCAGAGGACACTGAAATACACACTCCAGGAAGTGTTGCACTGGAAATTCACTGAAACCTATATTATTTCTTTTCTGTATGGAGGCTGCAGGGCCAGTGGTCTGCAGTAATTCAGATGTTTGAAGCTAGCAGTATCCTTGGATTCAGCCTCTATAATCTCCTCTCTCCATTACCCTGCGCAACTATTTATACTCATGTTATCATTGCCCTTGTACACTTTGACCCAACTCAGCTGACGCTGATACCCTCATCTAAGCTTGAGTTCCTTCCAAAGAAATACAGCCTTACAGCTTCAGTAGAATAAAACTTATCTAAAACTTATCTATCCTAACTTTCCCAAGTTATGTCCATGTAGCATCTCTTATTACTGATGTCCTCGTCCAATAAAACTGTCACCCTTATTTTCAAGCCTCTCATTAGCCTCAGTAGCCCTTCTCTCCCTGCACTTTCTACACAAAGATCTCTATATATAAGCATACCCATTTCTTACTGCTCCAACACCTGAAAACTCTGGCTAAATCTTTATACTTCCCAGAGCCACATGTTGCGGACTGGTTTCCTGCATGAAAACACTACCTGCATTCCCCGTGCCCATGCTTGCTGACAGTAAATGTTACTACTTGAAAGCAATCGCAGCTCCTGCAGTGTGACCTGGAGACTGACACCTCCATTAGAGCAATGAGGAAACCTAGAAATTGCCCAGATAGCGAAAGTCAAAAGTCAGAGTGGAATTTATTGCCATTTGCACAAGTATATGTATGCACAGGTGCAATGGAAAGCTTGTTAGTAGCCGGGCACATTGCATCAGATACACAATATTCACAAAAAAATCATAAATTGTACAATGATAACAGCAAAACCTTAATGGCAGCTATAAAAGCTAAAAGATACTTTTAATCCGATTTAATGCTTTGACATTCATAGATACACGAAAGCAATTAAACTTAAAAGGTTAAAAAAACATTTTTAAATAGAGTTAAAATTCCCAAGTAATGTCAGAAACAATTAATACAATAATTGGCATGAACATTGATTTTTGTAACTTGCAGTAACCTCCCCCATCTCCCTTCTCCTTTTCTCTATTCCCCATTCTGGTTCTCCTCTTACCCCTTCCCTTCTCCTCACCAGCCCATCACCTCCCACTGGTAATCCTCATCCTTCCTTTTCTCCCATAGACCACTGCCTTCTCCTATTAGATTCCTCCTTCTTCAGCCCTTTACCTTCTCCAGCTATCACCTCCCAGCTTCTTACTTCATCCCCTTTCTCCACCCACCTATCTTCCCCCTCACCTGCTTTTACTTTCAACTGCCAGCGTGTGCTCCTTCCCTTCCTCTTCACCTTTTTATTCTGGCTTCTTCCCCCTTTCCTTTCCAGTCCTGATGAAGAGTTTCAGCCCAAAACTTCAACTGTTTATTCCTCTCCATAGATGCTGCCTGACCTGCTGAGTTCCTCCAGCATTTTATGTGTGTTGCTCTGGATTTTCAGCATTTGCAGAACTTGCTGTGTTAATTAATAAACTAAAAATAGAATAATTTTTAAATCATAACGTATCATCCCCTTTGCCACCATATCCATTGCCCTACAATCCTCATTGTGACTCAATTGAAACAGGATCCAAGAGACAATTGAAGGAAGAGGTGCAGTCGACGTTTCAGGCCGAGACCCTTTGTCAGGTCTAACTGAAGGAAGAGTGAGTAAGGGATTTGAAAGTTGGAGAGGGAGATCCAAAATGAAAGGAGAAGACAGGAGGGGGAGGGATAGAGTCAAGAGCTGGACAGGTGATAGGCAAAAGGGGATACGAGAGGATCATGGGACAGGAGGTCCGGGAAGAAAGACAAGGGGGGGGTGACCCAGAGGATGGGCAAGACGTATATTCAGAGGGACAGAGGGAGAAAAAGGAGAGTGAGAGAAAGAATGTGTGCATAAAAATAAGTAACAGATGGGGTACGAGGGGGAGGTGGAGCCTTAGCGGAAGTTAGAGAAGTCGATGTTCATACCATCAGGTTGGAGGCTACCCAGACGGAATATAAGGTGTTGTTCCTCCAACCTGAGTGTGGCTTCATCTTTACAGTAGAGGAGGCTGTGGATAGACACGTCAGAATGGGAATGGGATGTGGAATTAAAATGTGTGACCACTGGGAGATCCTGCTTTCTCTGGCGGACAGAGCGTAGATGTTCAGCAAAGCGGTCTCCCAGTCTGCGTCGGGTCTCGCCAATATATAAAAGGCCAAACGGGGAGCACCGGACGCAGTATATCACCCCAGCCGACTCACAGGTGAAGTGTTGCCTCACTTGGAAGGACTGTTTGGGGCCCTGAATGGTGGTAAGGGAGGAAGTGTAAGGTCATGTGTAGCACTCGTTCCGCTTACACGGATAAGTGCCAGGAGGGAGATCAGTGGAGAGGGATGGGGGGGACAAATAGACAAGGGAGTTGCGTAGGGAGCGATCCCTGCGGAATGCAGAGAGAGTGGGGGAGGGAAAGATGTGCTTAGTGGTGGGATCCCGTTGGAGGTGGCGGAAGTTACGGAGAATAATATGTTGGACCCGAAGGCTGATGGGGTGGTAGGTGAGGACCAGGGGAACCCTATTCCTAGTGGGGTGGCGGGAGGATGGAGTGAGAGCAGATGTACGTGAAATGGGGGAGATGCGTTTAAGAGCAGAGTTGATAGTGGAGGAAGGGAAGCCCCTTTCTTTAAAAAAGGAAGACATCTCCCCCGTCCTAGAATGAAAAGCCGCATCCTGAGAGCAGATGCGGCGGAGACGGAGGAATTGCGAGAAGGGGATGGCGTTTTTGCAAGAGACAGGGTGAGAAGAAGAATAGTCCAGATAGCTGTGAGAGTCAGTAGGCTTATAGTAGACATCAGTGGATAAGCTGTCTCCAGAGACAGAGACAGAAAGATCTAGAAAGGGGAGGGAGGTGTCGGAAATGGACCAGGTAAACTTGAGGACAGGGTGAAAGTTGGAGGCAAAGTTAATAAAGTCAACGAGTTCTGCATGCGTGCAGGAAGCAGCACCAATGCAGTCGTCGATGTAGTGAAGGAAAAGTGGGAGACAGATACCAGAATAGGCACGGAACATAGATTGTTCCACAAACCCAACAAAAAGGCAGGCATAGCTAGGACCCATACGGGTACCCATAGCTACACCTTTAGTTTGGAGGAAGTGGGAGGAGCCGAAGGAGCAATTATTAAGAGTAAGGACTAATTCCACTAGACCGAGCAGAGTGGTGGTAGAGGGGAACTGATTAGGTCTGGAATCCAAAAAGAAGCGTAGAACTTTGAGACCTTCCTGATAGGGGATGGAAGTACATAAGGACTGGACATCCATGATGAAAATAAAGCGGTGGGGGCTAGGGAACTTAAAATCATCGAAAAGTTTAAGAGCGTGAGAAGTGTCACGAACATAGGTCGGAAGGGATTGAACAAGGGGTGATAAAACTATGTCGAGGTATGCAGAAACGAGTTCGGTGGGGCTGGAGCAAGCTGAGACAATAGGTCGGCCAGGACAGGCAGGTTTGTGGATCTTGGGTAGGAGGGAGAAACGGGAAGTGCGGGGTGTGGGAACTATAAGGTTGGTAGCAGTGGATGGGAGATCCCCTGAGCGGATAAAGTCGGTGATGGTGTGGGAGACAATGGCCTGGTGCTCCTTAGTGGGGTCACGATCGAGGGGTAAATAAGAGGAGGTATCCGCGAGTTGTCGCTGTGCCTCGGCAAGGTAGAGGTCAGTACGCCAGACTACAACAGCAGCCCCCTTATTGGCGGGTTTAATAATAAGGTTAGGATTAGTGCGGAGGGAGTGGAGAGCAGAGCGTTCCGAAGGAGTGAGGTTGGAATGGGGACAAGGTGCGGTGAAGTCGAGACGGTTGATGTCCCGTCGGCAATTAGCGATAAAGAGATCCGGAGCAGGCAGAAGACCAGAGCGGGGTGTCCATGAAGAAGAGGACGGTTGAAGACGGGAGAAGGGGTCATCGGTGGGGGTGGAAGAGTCCTTGCCGAAGAAGTAGGCTCGGAGACGGAGATGGCGGAAGAAGAGTTCCGCATCATGGCGAACACGGAACTCGCTGAGGTGTGGGCGAAGGGGGACAAACGTGAGGCCCTTACTGAGAACAGAGCGTTCTGCCTCCGACAGTTGAAGGTCGGAGGGGATGGTAAAGACCCGGCACGGATGAGAGCTGGGATCAGAGGGGGGAGGCTGGGGGTGTCAGTGGAGAGGGGAGGGTTGGGGTGAGAGGAAGGTGGAGCCTCTGAGGGCCCAGGAGTTGACGGTGGGATCTGAGGGAGACGGGATTGCAGAGTAGTGGTGGGGGAAGGGGAGACGGGAGTCTCTACCTTGCCGAGGCACAGCGACAACTCGCGGATACCTCCTCTTATTTATCCCTCGATCGTGACCCCACTAAGGAGCACCAGGCCATTGTCTCCCACACCATCACCGACTTTATCCGCTCAGGGGATCTCCCATCCACTGCTACCAACCTTATAGTTCCCACACCCCGCACTTCCCGTTTCTACCTCTTACCCAAGATCCACAAACCTGCTTGTCCTGGCCGTCCTATTGTCTCAGCTTGCTCCTGCCCCACCGAACTCGTTTCTGCATACCTCGACACGGTTTTATCCCCCCTTATTCAATCCCTTCCTACCTATGTTCGTGACACTTCTCACGCTCTTAAACTTTTCGATGATTTTAAGTTCTCTGGCCCCCACCGCTTTATTTTCACCATGGATGTCCAGTCCTTATGTACTTCCATCCCCTATCAGGAAGGTCTCAAAGCTCTACGCTTCTTTTTGGATTCCAGACCTAATCAGCTCCCCTCTACCACCACTCTGCTCCGTCTAGCGAAATTAGTCCTTACTCTTAATAATTTCTCCTTTGGCTCCTCCCACTTCCTCCAAACTAAACGTGTAGCTATGGGCACCCGTATGGGTCCTAGCTATGCCTGCTTTTTTGTTGGCTTTGTGGAACAATCTATGTTCCGTGCCTGTTCTGGTATCTGTCCCCCACTTTTCCTTCGCTACATTGATGACTGCATTGGCGCTGCTTCCTGCACGCATGCAGAACTCGTTGACTTTATTAACTTTGCCTCCAACTTTCACCCTGTCCTCAAGTTTACCTGGTCCATTTCCGACACCTCCCTCCCCTTTCTAGATCTTTCTGTCTCTGTCTCTGGAGACAGCTTATCCACTGATGTCTACTATAAGCCTACTGACTCTCACAGCTATCTGGACTATTCCTCTTCTCACCCTGTCTCTTGCAAAAACGCCATCCCCTTCTTGCAACTCCTCCGTCTCCGCCGCATCTGCTCTCAGGATGCGGCTTTTCATTCTAGGACGGGGGAGATGTCTTCCTTTTTTAAAGAAAGGGGCTTCCCTTCCTCCACTATCAACTCTGCTCTTAAACGCATCTCCCCCATTTCACGTACATCTGCTCTCACTCCATCCTCCCGCCACCCCACTAGGAATAGGGTTTCCCCTGGTCCTCACCTACCATCCCACCAGCCTCCGGGTCCAACATATTATTCTCCGTAACTTCCGCCACCTCCAACGGGATCCCACCACTAAGCACATCTTTCCCTCCCCCACTCTCTCTGCAGTCCGCAGGGATCGCTCCCTGCACAACTCCCTCGTCTATTCGTCCCCCCCCCATCCCTCTCCACTGATCTCCCTCCTGGCACTTATCCATGTAAGCGGAACAAGTGCTACACATGCCCTTACACTTCCTCCCTTACCACCATTCAGGGCCCCAAACAGTCCTTCCAGGTGAGGCAACACTTCACCTGTGAGTCGACTGGGGTGATATACTGCGTCCGGTGCTCCCTGTGTGGCCTTTTATATATTGGCGAGACCCGACGCAGACTGGGAGACCGCTTTGCTGAACATCTACGCTCTGTCCGCCAGAGAAAGCAGGATCTCCCGGTGGCCACACATTTTAATTCCACATCCCATTCCCATTCTGACATGTCTATCCACGACCTCCTCTACTGTAAAGATGAAGCCACACTCAGGTTGGAGGAACAACACCTTATATTCCGTCTGGGTAGCCTCCAACCTGGTGGTATGAACATCGACTTCTCTAAATTCCGCTAAGGCCCCACCTCCCCCTCGTACCCCATCTGTTACTTATTTTTATGCACACATTCTTTCTCTCACTCTCCTTTTTCTCCCTCTGTCCCTCTGAATATACGTCTTGCCCATCCTCTGGGTCCCCCCCTCCTCGTCTTTCTTCCCGGACCTCCTGTCCCATGATCCTCTCGTATCCCCTTTTGCCTATCACCTGTCCAGCTCTTGACTCTATCCCTCCCCCTCCTGTCTTCTCCTATCATTTTGGATCTCCCCCTCCCCCTCCAACTTTCAAATCCCTTACTCACTCTTCCTTCAGTTAGTCCTGACGAAGGGTCTCGGCCTGAAACGTCGACTGCACCTCTTCCTACAGATGCTGCCTGGCCTGCTGCGTTCACCAGCAACTTTGATGTGTGTTTCTTGAATTTCCAGCATCTGCAGAATTCCTGTTTGTGTTTCCAAGAGACAATTCCCAGGCTTTGGAATCTCAGTAAATATGGACTGCAACGCTGGACTCCAGGCCATCAATTTTTTTTCTGTCTGGTTTCTACTTTTGTTTTTGCTTGGATCGACTGAACACCATGGAAACTCCACCACTGCTTTTTGTGTAGACACCACTACTGGATTCTGTGTGGACTTCAATACTCCATGTGGACTCCACGTAATCACCACCATGGGACTCGCCCCCAATCTCTTCTACCTGGACTCTACCACTGGTACCTGTTGACTGTAATGAACCATGTGGATAAAACTCACAACTAGACTTCATGTGATTACCACTGCTGGATTCCATGTGGACTCTCCCACTCGATTCCAGCGAAGAAGCAATTTGATTGATTCAAGATTATAAATGTGTTGTAGAACTTCTGTGTTTGGCAACACAATTGCAGATGCTAGATTTGGCCCAGTAGATTTTTCTCTGCCAAAATATTTCTCAAAGTTATCTCTTTGTAAGGGATTAGCTATCTTTCTTAATGTCTTCTTATGTGGCCTGTTAAAAAATCTCTTGGTGGCATTTAGAAATTTGTGACATTACTTGTTATGAAGTGCAAATCAGCTGAGACAAGTTATTGCCTCCTGGATGTGCATTTGCTTAGTAAATAATGCGGCAAACCATTTTGCTGCATTGAAGGCATTATTTAAGTACAAATGGTTGGTGATCTTAAAAGTAAAATCAGGGTAGAATGTTGGTGAAGGACACAAGTTTTGCCCTGTGGCAAACTATAAGCCTGTTCAAGTTGTATGATTAAGTGGAGTTTGGAAGAAAACTGAGAATATGGAGAAGTATTGCGAGGCATCACAAATCTTAACGTTTATTTATAAAGTATGCAATAATAAAGTGTTAACATTCGTCAAAAAATATATAAAATTTTTACATAATACAATCCAGGATCCTCCTCCCTTGGAGCAGTGTTTCTGGCCAGTTATCATTAAGGTTTTTGTTAATATCATTCTCCTTCTGATGTAATGAGCATGTATTTATAATTTTGCAAATTGAATTAAATACAGCACTTCCCTGCATATAATGATTAAACACCAATTAACAAAAGGACCTGATTAAAATAAGCCGGGCTGGCATTTTCCCTCTTTCTATGTGCTAAATAGGTTCACTATAATTCACATCTGAAGTAGGATTTAATACCTCCCTTGCTATTAGACTAATGCTTAGTATAAATCTTGCATCTACATGAGAATTTATAGGACTATAAAGATTCATCAATAGATCATAAAGGCTAGACTAGGAATTTGGAGTTAATAGAAATGCATTGCATTGAAAAATTATGAACAATGATTATATCAAGTAGATTAAAAGAAACTGAATAAAAAAGATAGCAAATAGAGATTTTTGTGCTGAATTAAATGAACATGATACAAGTGAAGTTGACTTCAGCATGAATGCAGCCATTACAGAGAGCTGCCAAAAAAACCTGTAAAATGTGCAAAGGAAAGAATGCTATTGAACACCAAATAAAAGAAGGAAATAGAATCTCAACAATACATCAAATGGGGTCTAGATATTGGAATAATGAACAAGTATTTGATACCCATTCGTTTGATGGAATGGAGCCAATAAAGACCGTTTTGGCAATGCTGTCTCCTGCACGATAATGATAATGACCCCATTGGATATTAAATCATAATGGATTCCAGTACATCAGAAAGAGACATCAACCTTCCACCACACCTCCCCACACCCCCAACGTAACATATCTTCCCATCACTCATTGCACCATCAGATCTTGAGCCTGATTGTGACTGATTTCCAGGTGCAAAACAAGCTGAAAGAATTAATTGCATTGTACTTAGTGGATACCATACTAACATTCAGGCAGCCATCTTAACCATCTGTCAGCCACACTATGAATGACTACTGACCTGATTTTGGAGATGCGATATGTACCTATCTTATTTCTCATAATCATTGTTTTCAGCTGCAGAATTTAATCCTTGCACATAATGAGCAGGCAAAGCTTGCCCAAATTTCTAGGCAAGCCTTTAAAACATCAAAAACTTCACTTCTGATCATTTAGTGTCATGCAGCCATCCAGAAACATCTGAAGAACAAGAGTAAACACCTATTTTACTTGGACACAAAATTGACCATAATCACCTAAAATGAAGCTCTCTGCTATTGACTATATAATCTACTCAAATGATGCACAGAACAGTGAGATTGAGAGGTCCGTAACTAAAATAAAAGCAGGGCATTGTGATAAGGATAATTGGCAGGAAAATTATTAGTACAGTGTACACCAATGCTTGGATCATTCTAAATTATACCTTATCTGTTCTCCTACATTATAAACTGAAGGTCTGGACCAACAAATATCTTAGCAAGAACCCTGCGTGGTACATCGTAACTCTCAAAGCAAGAATCCACATTGCGCTAAATCTTAAATGTCTCTTTTATTTAACATGAAAAACATCTAATGAGGATTTTTTTGTTTTGCAAAAAGTAGATTGATTTCACTGTACTTCTCTTCATATTGTTATTAACAAACCACCTGGAATATTCAAAATTATGGCAAAGTAACCTGTAAGTGGGAATTTAAATTATTCCCTTTATGCCGCATTGGTTTTAGAACCAAATTAGAATGAATTCTTGGATACCAGCCATAACATGTAGGTGAAATGTTGTAGATTATAATATAAAAAGGCTGTGTGCAATTGGCTATCAGCAGGTGACTAATTTGTAGCGGATACTTTATGGGAACCAATTTATGACAGTGAAAGTGGCTAGGAAACTTAACAATATATGAATATGCTCCATTCCTATACTTATACAACACTGTTCACCAAAATCAGCTCAATGCAGAAAGTCCTGTGATGACTCTACAGAAGGATGATTGGCCACTGTCCTTGATCAGAGTATTTACCATAATGTCATCAACCAAGATTGAAGTTAAATTTAGCCGCACTTAGTACACTCCATATTACATAGTTATCATTGAAGGTGTTTATCATTTGTAAAATATGCCTCCGAAAGCTGTTTCACTCAAAGTTATTCCTGTGGATCTTTAGTCCACTATGCAACCTCTGCATTGCATTGTTTATTTTGTCTAATTTCATTTCAATTACCTTCAAGTCTTCTGAAATGCTAATATATACACAAGAACACAATAACAGGAAAGAACAGTCTATCATCAAATCCTTCAGCTTTACAACTCACATATGTATTGGCCTTCCTTGGTTTACAAATCTTTGCTACTCTGCCAATATACTCCTCAATTTATGAAGATTCTTTGAGATAATGAAAAGTGAGTCAAATTCCATTTCAAATACATTTTGTATGCTAGTTGGTGTAGCAAAGCTAGTGGAATCTCATGCTGAAGACCTTACAATGAGGATTACAAGCTCAGTTCTGGAAAAATTGTGTAAGTGGGGTCTATACCATTTCTCCACAGAGGAAGAAACCTTCTGACATCCATCAAAGGACTCTATATTAGAAATAATTATAAGGCATTTGAAAAAAATAAATAATATTATATAATTTTGAAAACCAATTATGTAAAATAAGTATTTGGCTTTTCATTAAAAATTCAAAAGATTAATTGATCAGAATGCTGTCAGATTAGATATCCATTCCAAGATATTTCTCATCAAAGACTTTAGAACTATAATAAAGTATAAGACCTGTTAACATAATGCTCAACCAAATTTATTTGAGAATACTTAAACTCACAATATGCTTCCTTCAGCATTTACAAAATGAGAGCTACTTACTGTTGCGTATTTCATATTTCAGCAATATTTGAGTAACGTTTTAAATACAATATTATGCAAAAGTCTCAGGCACATATAAAAAAGTCTAAAGCGATGAAGCTTTCAAAAATAATGAATTGAAAAGTTTTTAAATATCAAAAAAACATTATGAGCAGCAGTAAACAGTAAAAAACTAAATCAAATCAATATTTGATGAGACCACCTTTTGGCTTTAAAACTGCATCAATTCTCTTAGGTACACTGTTGTGCAGTTTTATAAGAAAATCAGCTGGTAAATTGTTCAAAACATCTTGAAGAACTTGCCACATTTCTATTGCAGATTATGGCTTTCTTGCTTGCTTCTGTCTCTCCATGTAACCCCAGACAGCCTTGATGATGTTAAGATCAAGGCTTTGTGGAGACCATGCCGTCTGAAACCATTAAAAAAAATCTAGGGTGCCCAAGACTTTTGCACAGTACTGTATATTGTTTGATTAAGCATTCTTTCTTGTTTACATAATTCATTACAGGTTATGTGTAAAAATCTGTGAATGGCATACTTCATTACACCACCACGTCGTAAGTGCATGCCTCATGGAAGTAAAAAATGAACCATACATGTTATCTCCTGTGTTTTTCTTTCAATTGATTTCTGAAGGTACAAAGCATAATAGTAATGATGACTACCTACTTGTTGAAGCACAGTCTCCTCCTCAGAAGGGGAGAGAGAAAGACAATCTGGTTGAAAAAAAGGCAGAAAATGGACAAAATTTACAGGTTCATACACAATGAATACAGGGTGAAAATAATAACAAATAAATAAGCAGAAATATCTGGCTACAATGGAAAGAAAGACATGTTTGCTTCCACAAAAGATAACTGGGTATTCTATACATAGCAAATTGATGAGTATTTCGAAGCAAATGAAATAGTCAATGAAAAGTGAATGCCAGTGTTACTGATTGAAATAGGTGGAAGAGCATACAGTTTGCTTAGAAATTTAACCGCTCCAACCGAACCAGCCAAAATGACATTTGCTAATTTCAGGAACATAATACAGGAACATTTAGAACCAAAATGATTGTTGATTGCAGAATGCTTTAGGTTTCATAAGTGGAATCAAAAGGAAGTGGAGACCATTTCAGCTTACGTGGCAGAGTTGGAAAATTTTTTGAGCATTGTCAGTGCAATGATGGACTTAATGATGTACTGAGAGATTATTTAGTTTGTGGATCAGCAGTCATGCTTTGTCTGGTGTCCTGGAATAGATCAGCAGACAAGCAACTCACCATGCACTGTTTGAGATGCTAACACATCCAGAAAATGTCAAGAGCAGTGCCTCTCCAAACCTGGGAATAGCATGCATTGCTCCTGCAGAGGATACATGTGGATTTTGCAGGACCGTTCATAGGCACAAATTTCTTGGTAGTAATAGATGCAGTTTCCTCCACTACAGCCTTGCACACCATTGATGCGTTGAGGAGACTCTTCTCAAGGACTAGTATTCCAGAACATTTAGTTAGTGAAAATGGACCAGAGTTTGTTGCAGAATAATTTCAGACATGCCTGAAAATGAATGGAATAAGATGTTTGACACCTGCACCGTACCACCCAGCTACAAGTGGCTTAGTGGAAATGTCCTGATGAAGGGCCTCGGCCCGAAACATCGACTGTACTCCTTTCCACAGATGCTCCATGGCCTGCTGAGATCCTCCAGCATTTTGTCTTGTTTGTGGTGGAAAGGTCTGGCCAGAGTCTAAAGAATTCACTGTGAGCAATGTCAGCAGAACACATTACACTAAATCAGAAGCTTGCCAATTTCCTCCTTGCATATCTCCACAACTAACAACTCACCAGCTATTCTGTTCCTGGGTTATCTCTTGGATCTCCTCAAACCCAATCTCAGGAATATGCAGAACAAACAGCTGCGACAAACTGAGGGCTCCTCGAACAAGAATGTTTGATGTTTCGCTCCTGAACAAGCAGTCCGGGTGAGAAACTACAGAGGTGATCAAATGTGGGTACTGGAAAGATTAAGATTAAACTGGACCACTCTCATACACTCTTTGTTCTGACATCAGCGATTACATCTGATTTCATCTGGAAATGACACATAGATCAGCAATCCTCCACAATGATTAAATCTTTAGGTCTGAATAGGACAATTTGCTATTCTGTGGAGGTCTGTATAGTAGTTATATAATATACTGTTATTATAGTTGTAACGCATTTGAAATTGATTTAGAATTTATAGCTAAGCAGGGCGGAGTGTTGTCTGTTTAATATTTCAGTAGTATTTTAGTAATACTGTAAATACATCATTTGATTAAGCATTCTTTGTTGCTTAAGTAAATCATTACGGGCTATATATAGAAGTATGTGAATGGCACACGTTATCACACCACCAGATCATTAGTGCGTGTCTCACTAAATTAAAAATAAAACAAAGCACACAAGTTACCCTGGGCTCCATTGTTTTACTTTCAAGTAATTTATGAAGTTGCAAAACAGAATATCTACATCTTTTCACTGCCTTATTAACTGCAGAGAACATTTATTTTATTTTAACTTGCCTGATTTTATTTCACCTCAGAATCTGATGATTACTTTCATATCCCTTAAGTAAAAATTTCTATTGCAATGTTGCCAGTCAGTACCATCTGTTCCAAATGAGGTGGCCATTGAGTATATGTTTGTGACATTCTGTTGTTGTAACTCATCCACTCTAAAATTCAACATACTGTGTATTCAGAGATGCTGTTCTTCACAGCACTATTTTAAACTGTGGTTATTTGAGTTACTGTTGCCTTTCTGTCAGCTTGAACCAGTCTGGCCATTCTCTTGCGGCCTCGCTCATTAACAAAGCATTTTCATCCACAGAACTGTCACTCACTGGATGTTTTTTTGTTTTTCACACCACTCTCGGTAAACTCTACAAACTGTTGTGCATGAAAATCCCAGAGTTTCTGAGATACTTAAACCATACCATCTGGCACCAACGATCATTACATAGTCAAAGTCACACTTAGATCACACTTCTTCCCCATTGTGATATGTGGTCTGAACAACAAATGAACCTCTTGACCATGTCAGCATGATTGGCCAAATGATTATTTGTGTTAGCATGCACTTGTGTGGGTGTACCTAATAAACTGGCCACTGAGTGTACAAGAGGTGCCTAACAGAAAGACAGCCCCCCTGATAATCATTAAGCACCTTACGGATGCACTTATATCCAAGTATGTGTCTAACATGTGTGCTTAACATGGTCCTTTAGAATATGTTCAAACTTCAATTGGTGTGCATGCCAGTGTTACACATTATTTTATATTAACAACAATCTCTATTCCTCTCAATAAAATTTTATTATCCTTAAAGGTAAATGTAAGAAAACTTCATACCAGATGGTTAAAAAAAAATGTACAGACCTGTCTTTCATTAAAATATGCAAATATGCATATGTGGTACCATTCATGATGAATGTTGAAAGCACCCCTAGCAAGTTATTCCTTGAATCTAATTTACACATACATATTGTCATAGGTCATTAACATGCATATTGCTATAACTTATGAGCATTGTAGCTTTTAAATAACTAATTACAACATAGGTTCTGCAGTTCTGAGCACAGCATTTTAAAACCTGAAGCACATTATGTAAAACACCTACCTTCAAAAACCTAGTGCACAACCACCCAACCCCCAACCCTGCAACCCTTCTCCAGTCCCCTATCAAAATATATGTTTCACTGTTGTTTTGCAGATCTGGCAATCATTCAATAATTTCAAAAATAATCTTTCCCCATTTAGACATATAATTGGGGGTGTCTGATCCTTGAAGGTACTGTAGACCTTTGTTAATGGACAAGAAAAGACTGCACACATCTACCTTATCTGTGTCTCTCGTGATTCAACATAGCTCAGATTCAGTTATTTATCATCTGTACATCAAAACATTCTGTGAAATGTGCTGTTTGCCTTAACAATCAGTGCAGTCTAAGGATGTGCTGGGAGCAGCCTGCAAGCATCGCTACAAATTCCAGTCCCACCATTGCATACATAATGTTCAGCAAAAGAACAGAACAAAACAAGTCCCTTTCCTTCCTCCCATCCACCGCCACACCTATTCACGCACACAAATAGTTCCCCAGCCCCAGGACAGACCACGCCTCGAGCCTCCGTTGGACTTGCGGACGAGCAGACATTGGCCTACGACTTCCCCAGTGGATTCGCAGACCCAGGGCTTCGGCCATTGGGCCTCAACATCTGGACTTCCAATCAATCTTCAGGCTTTGGTCTTTGGTATTAACTTCAAGATTCTCCAATAACAGGACCCCAAACTCTTGGCCTTGAATTCAGAGTCTTTCTAACGATGTACCCTAAACGCTAGGGTTGCCAGTGAAGTGACCTCAAACTCCGGGCTCACCAACTCACGTAACAAGAGGGTCATACCTCAATGGAGAATACAGCTCACTGCAATCATGACTGGAAGTTACCCCCTGTAAAGTTATCCCTCTATAAGGTTACCCCTCCCTCCATAGTTCCAGGGATAAAAGTCAAACCTTTCCATCATCTCATTTATAAAGCCATCCAGTCCTGGGAACATTCTTATGATTCTTCTCTGCACATTTTCGAGCTTACTAATGTCCTTCCTATAGATGAGCAACCAGAGCTACACACGGTACTCCACTCCGATTTGATATCCCCCACCTGTAGCACTCAATGCGTTGAAGATGAAGACAAGCATGTCTAACACCATCACCACCCTGTCTACCTTGCACTTGTCCATGTTAGGTTCAAACTGTCATTTCTTGAGCCATTTCCCCAGCTCCTCTGAATCCTAATGTAATCTTAGATAGCCTTCTTCTCTGTACAGCTCACCACCAATTTTGCTGTTATCCATGAACTTACTAAGTATGTTAACAACATTGTTATCCAAATCATTAATATTGATGACAAACAGTGCCAGACACAGCACCAATTCCCTACAGCACACCACTAGTCAATGGTCACAAATCTGCATAACAATTCTCCATTACCAACCGCTGATTCCTCCCAGTAAGCCATGGCACAGAAAGGACAAAAGGAGCGGACAGGGGGGTGAGACCAACTTGCACGATAACGTAGTGGTTAGCATAATTCCATTACCGTGCCAGTGAAATGGGTTCAACTTCTTCGCTCTCTGTAAAGAGTCTGTACATTCTTCGCATGACTATGAAGGTTTCTTCTAGGTGCTCTGGTTTCCTCCCACGATCCAAAAACCTATGGGATAGTAGGTTACTTGGTCACGTGAGTGGTGAGGGTTCGTTGGGTCTGTTACCATGCTGTATCGCTAAATAAAAATAAATAAATAACTTATACATAGAGCTGGTACAGACTGGACAATCCAAATGTCCAGTCTGTGCTGTAATCATTCTGTGATACATGATGTTATTGAAGAATAAAAGGACATTAGAGCATGACCTTCTTCAATCATGTACTCAAAATGCTAGGCACCATTTTGATTTACTTTCTGCAGCAGAGTGCTTCAGCATTGCAGTGTGTCCTCAGTTCTGATGAATAATCTTCAACTGAAAACATTAACTTTTTTCTCTTTCCACAGACACTGCCAAATCTTCTACTAGTTTCCAACGTCATCGTCATTGTTTTTATTTCACATTTCCAGCATCTACTGTTCTTTCACTTTCTAATACCTGAAGTATTTGTACATTTTCATGTGACTGAAAAATTTTCATTTTCACGTGTTTGTTCTATACTTTCTGGATGCCTATTGTTTATATGTGGTTTCCTCCCACATCCCAAAGGTAGGTTAAAACATAAAAAGAAAATGCTGGAAATAATCATCAGGTTAGCCCACATCTGCGGGAAGAGAAACAGAGCCAACCTTTCAGATTGAAGAAGTTCTGACAAAGGGTCTTTGACCTGAAACTCTGTTTCTCTTCCCACAGATGTGGCTTGACCTGCTGAATATTTTCAGCATTTTCTGTTTTTGATTTAGATTTCCCACAACTGCAGTTTTTTTTCACAATGTCAGTAGGTTAATTGAATTCTATAAGTAATGAGTAAAGCAGTGGTAGGATATGCAAGAAAGTGATAAAAATAAGGGGAGAACAAAATGGTATTCATGTAAATATCACCTCGATGCTCGGCATGAACGTATTGGGCCAAAGGTTGTTTCCATTCTCTATGCTTCTAAGTAGAGATTGAATTGGGGAAATTGATAGAAAAAGCTAAACACAGATTCATTTGTTATTTAATTATATTCATTTATACCGTGTGTTTTTATATTTTAAATGCCTCTGTATTTTTTGAAGTTTTAATTTTAAATGTGCAGCCCCCTCACCGGACTCAAACGGAAACTTGGCTGGTTGCTGGCCCCACTAATGGCCACAGGACTCAATGGTATAAACAATAGGCATCTAGGATTGGTATGATTTGGGGTTCAACCGAACAGGAACGTCATGATAATGAAACATCGATTTGAGTGAATGCTGTGTAAATACTGCCCATACACAATTTTTGGGGTCAGCAAGCCATAGCAATTTGTACATCGCATAAAATTATAAAGCAAGTATAATTACAAATTTCAGCTTTTTTCGAACAGTTAGTAGGAAAAAGAAAAGGGGAAAAAAATAAAATGACCTATTACAATTAAACCAGTCTAAATGTTCACATAATGTTGGAGCTCATCTTGAAGTTGTCTTTTTACCCATGTGCTGGACCCACAGTCCATGTGAAAGCACCCACCACATTCCAAACTTTGCTCAAAATCTATCTTGAACAAATAGGCTCGAGAGAGAGAGAGTATTGGCCCTTCCTCCTAGGAGCCATTCTCCTGAACAAAGCACCTAGAGCAACAGGGGCACTCCTTCCCACAGCATCTTCAGCCACCTTCCCTCCTGTCCTCCTGTCCTACCTTCAGCTCCTGCTAAAAAAAGACCACACACTCCACCAATGTCCATCACAAATTTCTCTCCACCCAGCTTTCTCTGGAACTTCTCCTATTTCCACCATCCTGACTGGCTGACACAGAACTCCCAAGTTGAACATCATAGCCCCTTGTCTTTAGCTGAAACCCAAACATGCTATCAGCAGGTCACACTGTTTCTACAGAAAGCTACTAAATGAAATATGCTACAGCATTAGCTGCAAAAATCTTAACCAGGGCATTGCAAAGGTTTTTTTCTGAAACATTCAATGGCAGCTTAGCAGATAATGAGCCAGAAGTGAGACAGTGATTGAAAACTATTCTGTAAGTGCATCAAATGCTTACAGAGACAACTCTTTTGGTGCAGTCCACCACCTTATTGCTCTAGGCCTGGTGAGGAGGTAGATAGTTATCTCCCAGCAGAAGACCATAATCTGGGGTTATATTGGAGCAACAGCATGTCACACAAGGGAAAACAGCCAGCAAGTTCCAAGCAACAGAAAATCTTCCCCATTATCTCATTTTCTAGGAATAACATTACTGGGAAGTTTTGGACAAAATCTAATATTTTGCATTCTTTTCCTTTGGTTTTAATCCAGCTAAACTTTATCTTCTTGAATTTAGCTTTAGCAAGTTTAAAAGCAACATATTTTTCTGCCAGCAATATTTATAAAGTCAGGAATGTCTTTATGATGTGCAGTGCTTACATTTGAATTCTTATTTCAGCCTTGATGTATAAATAAATACAGATAATTCTTTCCCATTTCACTCTGTCATTTTAGGTGTTATATAATCTCAATTCTCTGACATGAGATATCAACAAGATGACTTGTGTTGTGGGGTTGAATATCATACTTTCCTTGAATTCTAGCCCAGTCTACTTTCAAGAAATCACTTGCATTCCTTTGTGAGGTCAAGGCAATAAAATCTGTCAACAAGCAAATTACACAAACAGGAATGAATGTAATCTCTACCTTATTAGGGAATCTGTGAAAAGGAGGCTATGCAAAGTAAGCAGTAGGTAGATTTAAACTGAGCCAAAGTCGCTCATGTCTTTTCATTTCATGAAACCATTTTCCTTTCTTCTCTCGTGGACATTGCCAGCAAGGAGAGCATTTAGCATTATTTTACATTTCCATTGAGAAGGTGACATTTTTCTTTATTTTTCAGGGCATTAGCATGGGCAAATGTTTTATTAATACAAACACAGTATGAATTAGGAACAAAAAATAGAGCACTGAGCCCCTCAAGTCTATTCTGCCAGTTAGGTTGTGCCTTAACCAATTGCACAGTACTGTAGCAATTTTATGAATTGTACTGTACTGCTGCTGCAGAAAAAAACACAGTTCATGACATATGTGAGTGATGATAAACCTGTTTCTAATATGGGTCTCTATTGTGGACTGAGAGTGGGAAGGGGGCAGGGAGGGGGAAATCATGGTTGGAAAAAGAGGGAGGGATGGGGCAGGAAGCACCAGAAAGCCATACTGTAATGATCAATAAACCAATTGTCTGGAATCAGACAAGTTTGCCTTGTGTCTGAGGGATGGATGTGTCTGCACGCATGCTATTCACCCTGCCTCAGCTCTTCTTCTCTGCTACCTGTCCCACGCCCCTCCCATGGCACACTGCCCCTTGCTATTTCCAACATCCTTTGCTTCTGACAAATTTACAAACTCACTCTCCACTCCACGTTGACAAATACTGCATTGTGCTAGTCTTGGGCACCTTGTTATATGTATATGCCTAATACCTTCGTACTGTACTGTAAGCTCAAGTCCACATTCCAGCTTTTCCACAAAAACTTTTCTTCCCTTTCTTATCAATATTCTGTAGTTAGATCAGTAATCATACTCCTGACATAATCCAAACCAATCAACTTTGAGGAAGTTGTTGATGACTAGGCTTATCAACATGGAAGGTGAACTCTGTTTTCATGTTTTTTGACAAATGTAAACGAAGAAAGATGGGAAGAGGATCAAATGAGCCTGATTCTGTGGTGTATATCCTATGTAATCCTACATTTCAGTCTGCTGAGTATTGCAAGCATTGTCTGTTTTGTTTTACAATTTCAGCCTCTGCAGTATTTTCCTCATATGTTGGCGCATGGGTGAGGTTGGTAGCGCATTGACAACGCTTCCATCATTGTGGAATTGAATAACAATATTTTGCTGACAGAGAAATTATCCAGATTATCACAGCAGGATAGAAACATTCAAAGCCATTTCTGGACAGATGCAATGCCTCGTTAATATGCTATCTCTGTCTCAATGTGGTATTCAAACTGTGATTTCCATTGGGAAAGAAAACCTAATGTTGTGCTTGCTTTGAAACCATGAGACAATGTCATAATGCATAACATTCAGTGTGAAAAGTCTGAAGCTGCAGCGACTTGACCCATCAACTCCATCATAAAAATCAAGTACCCATCTGTACTGATCCCATTTTTCAACACATAGTCTATAGCCTTTCCTGCCTTGGTGATTCAAATGTTCATCTAGATAATTTTTAAATATTATGTTGGTATCTGTTTCCAACTCTGCTTATTCCTGATTCTAGCTGCTAATGAACCCTACTGAAGAAGAATGTAAAGAGTCAGCATTTAAGAGGTTAAAATCCAATATGGAGATGCTTAAGTAGCTTGTAAATAAACAACTGCCATTTTGAATATATATACTGAGAATATATTCTTTTTATATACTCAGCATATTATTATACAGTGTATTTACAAACGCATTGCAACAGCATAGTCAGATAGCTAAGTTGAAGTTGTAACGTTGCCACTGTCATTGGCTTCCTAAGTTGTTTGGCGTATGATGCATGTTCAGGTCTACCCACAGCTCCTGATTACACTGCACAATGTCCTGTTGATCCAAAAATCCTCACTAAACCATGCACCATCTTGCACTCAATCCACAAGTTTATCCGTACAGATAAAAATAAGGTAAATGCAAGATATCTGTGCATCTAACCTGCAGGTTTGTACAGTAAGATGTGCTCAACAGGTTTCAGACATGTACCCACATGTTTTGAAACCATTAATTAACAGGACCGATACTACAATTAGTAATAAAGTAATATCAACTTATTTATTTTCTTCTTCTCAGTTCTCACAAGATGTGGCGGTTTGAAGAAAGTAACAGGGTATTTTCAGTAATCTGGAAACACAAGAATCTGCAGTTGTAGGAATCTGGAACAAAAGAAAAAGTGCCGCTAGATGAACTCATTGGGTCTGGTAATATCAGTAGAGGGGAATGTTCAAATGAAGAGTCACAACCAGAAGCGGCAACCGTCTATTTCTCTCTGCCAGGCCCACTGAGTTCCTCCAGCAGCTGGTGTTTTTATTCTCTCATTTGATAAATTGATCCATTGTTTTGCTTCCTTTCTGTGTTGTGGTTCTATGCAGTAGTTTCAACTGCGTGGAATCATGTCTGATGTTAACAAGATCCATTCAGCTACTCCCAAGCAAACCGAGGGGTGCAGCAGTGCTTCAAGAACTCTTGCTCTCAGAAATACCTTAAGGACACTATGCTGACATATTGAAGAAGAGAAGTAACAAATCAGAGCAACAATTTTCAGAAGAATAAATAATGTATAAGTGTTTGTGTAGGATGAGAGATAAATGGTGGCTATGGCATTGTAGCTAACACCTCTACTCTTCTTCAAAGTATTTCAAACTCAATCCATGTCAAAGAAAGTACAAAGTTCAATGTAAATTTATGATCAAGGTATGTATATGCCACCAAATACAACCCAGAGATTTGTTTTCTTGCAGGCATTCGTGGTAGAACAAAGAAGTACAATAGAATCAATGAAAACCTACACACAAAGACTAACAATAACCAATGTGCAAAAGAAAACAAACTGTGCAAATGTAAAACAAAACCATAAATAAATAAATACTGAGAACCTGAATTGTAGGGTCTTGAAAATTGGTTCATATGTTACAGAATCAATTCAGTGTTGTGGAAAGTGAGGTTATCCTTGCTGGTTCAGGAGCCTAACGGCTGAAGGGTAATAACTGTTCCTGAACCTGGTGGTGTGGGATCTAAAGGTCCTTCCTAATGGCAGCAATAAGAAGAGAGCATGGCCTGGATGGTGGGGCTCCTTGGTGATGGATGCTGCTTTCCTGTGGCAACACTCCATGTAGATGTGTTCAATATTTATATAACACACACTGATTTTATCCTGTCCCAAATCACTTTACACCCAATAGTGAATGCAGTTTTAGTCCAACGGCTGTGAATTGAGTGGAGACATGGGAGGTTGTAACATGCAATATATAAACATAAAGATAAGGCATTTTCTTTCTTGCTATCAACTCAGATTCAACCACTTAGAGTAAAAATATTAATTTCAAAAAATGCATAACATACAATATAAAAGTAAACAAGTTTGTTGCAAAACCTTGTGGCTTTCCTCAAGAACTAGGTGAAGGAATAAGAGAATGCTTCCTTCCAGTCATAATTCGGTATTTATGTACTTTAATGATAAGGGGAAAATACTATTTTCAACGTTACAGGAGTTATAGCCTGTGCCTCTGATGTAAATAACTGAACTGTCTTTATCTAAACATCTATTAACAATTCCCATGCCTCCAGTAAATGCATCCTCACACACAGTTCATTACACCATAGGGAACCTCTGGCTGATAACAGCACCAAACCCCCTAGCTCAGAATCATTAATTATCACCACTGCACTTTGTTATTGATCATTTACTGGACTAAATAGAAGACTGCCCCACAAAAAAGTGAGAATTATTTCTTCCCTGTGCAGGTAGCTCTCTAACTTTGCACTCCCTGCTAATGTATGTTCAAAAATGAGCTGCTGCAGGAAATCAGTAGGTCAGACAACATCCGTGGTGGGAAATACTGTTGGCCATCGATTGGGTTGAGGCCCCTTATCTGGACTGAAAAAGTAGAGGGGAGATAACCAGTATAAAGCAGTGGGGAGGGGGCGGTTGTAGGAGAAAGTTGTGGTAAGCGATTTGTGGATCCAGGTGAAAAGGGTTTAATTGACGGTTGGAATCAGGTGGGGAAAAGAAGAGTATAAATAGCAAAGGGGATGATAAAAGGACTGTGGAAAAAGGCTGCAGATTGTGGAATTTAATAAGAAGGGAAGGTGAAGAGTGAAAGCAGGGGGAAGGTGGGCCAATAGGAAGAGTTGGCAGGGATGGGGGGAGAACAAGGGGTGCATTGGGGAGAGTATATATTGTATCTCTGCTAATTAATGTATTTGCTCCATGTAGACAGCACCAATTGCAATCTCAAGTCAGGGGTCCACAGTCCTTGGTGACTATTACCTATGTAATGCTTTCTTGTTCTTAATGACAGCCTGCACTTCTTAAACTGGATTGCACTACAACAGATGCAGACAAACTTTCTGGAACTCATTTCTTCCTGGGATACATTAAACTCATGATGATAAAGGTTGATGCAAGGACAAAACTGAACAGGATTCTTTGCTCAGAAAACCAGAAAGTGGATTGTGTTTGGATGGAGGTAAGGAATAAGAAGTGACAGAAAACACTTGTGGGACAGATTACATGTTGCTCTGAAGAACATGGTATAAATCAAGGAATAAAATGAGCTTTTAACAATGTTAATGCCATAACGAGGTCGTGAGTGCAAAGGAAGTTTAACCTTTAGACATATTTGACATAGCAATTTGGCAAAAGTAATTTGAAGACCGAATTTATAAGTGTAATATCAAGAGAGTTTCCAGGAAAAGCATAAAGGGAAAGAAAACAGGGATCTTGTCTTTTTAGTTTGAGTTGATGAAATTCTTTTGTAAAAATAGATTAAATGTTACATTGCAATGGTGGATAAGAATTAACATTCCACTTACTGATACAGTTCATATTTCTCAACAACTTCTCCAATGAGAAATGAAAATCTCCAGATGAAAATTGATCACTCTGGATAACTAAAGAGGGTAATTATAAAATTAGTTTTTAAAAAGCTGACATTTACAATGTTGCCAAGGCAAATATTAAGCCAGAGAATTGGGAAAGTTTTGGAGACTGGAAAGAATGACTAAAACATTGGATAAAAAGTGAACTAAACAATGAGAACAAACCAGCAACGAATATAAATAAATAGTAGAAACTGCTCTTCATCTCCAAGAGGATGAATATTGTCTGTAATTCTGATCCCTTTGAAGACCAAGGAAAGAGAATAGATAATATTTAGTCATGAAAATAGAAAATTGGAAAAGATATGAGGTTATTTTCTTTGGTAGGAAGATTAAAATATGTCAATATATTTACAAATGAGGAACTTGTTGGAATTGAACAGGGATATTTGTTGTATGCAAATTATGAACAATTAGCAAGTGGGTGAGGCAAACAAATGAAATGGCTAATACCTTCTTGTCCTTTATTGCAAGTGGTTACAGTAAAAGAAAGAATATGTGGAATCAAATAGGGCTTTTTTGAGACCATATTCAGGATCTTGTTGGTCACCTGGTCCAAGGTTGGATCACTGGAATAATTTCTCTCCAGTGAGTTGACTAAAGTGCACGAGAATGAGAAACAAAAGTGTTGAAGCTGAAAGAACTCTTTCCCTTGCTGAGGTGTTTAGAATTAAAGAAGCTTCAGGTTAGGGTAAAGGATTAGCCATTTAGTACAGAGAGAAAGATTTGTTTTTCTCAGAGAGAAATTAGATACATGGAGCTTAGAAAAATAGAGGGCTATGGGTAAGCCTAGTAATTTCTAAGGTTAGGGACATGTTCGGCACAAGTTTGTGGACTGAAGGGCCTGTATTGTGCTGGAGGTTTTCTATGTTTCTATCTTTAATTTTTCACTTCTCCAGGGAGTGGTGTGTGCTCCATTGCTGCCTTCATTCAAAACAGAAGTCAGAAGATCGTGCTCCAAGTAAATCAAATAAGTGAACAAACAGGGAAGTAGAGTGAACTCAGACCATAAACACAAGCGATCCTGTAGGTGCTGAATATCCAAAACAACACGCACAAAGGTGCTGGAAGAACTCAGCAGGTCAGGCAGCATCTGTGGAAATGAATAATGTTTTGGGCTGAGACCCTTCATCAAGACTGGAAAGGAAGGGGGAAGATGCCAGAATAGGAAGATGAGGGAAGAGGAAGGAGGACAAGCTTGAAGGTGACAGGTGAAGCCAGGTGGGTTGGGAAGGGATGAAGTAAGAAGCTGGGAGGTGATAAATGGAAAAGGCAAAGGGCTGGAGAACAGCCTGGAGATAATTCTGCTCTTCAAGATTATTGAATGCTGGAGTAAATCTTAAAAATATCTTCCAGCAAAAGTAAGTAAAATATCAATGATTTGAATTGAGAGCCTATCAGCTTTCTCAGGTGAATGTAAATACATTATTTCAAAGAGCACCATGAAAATATTCCCAGGATACTGGTCAATAATGATCTTTTGATCAACATAACAAAAGTAGATAATCTTGATCATGATCACAGCTCTAATTATGTGATCTTGTTATCCACAGCTAAGGTGTTGTGTGCATCATTTCCATGGCTACACTCTGAAGGTGTTGCATTACTAAAATCCTGTGGATATCTAAAGGTTGTGAAAGACATCAATGAACATATCTCATAAGTTTTCATTCAAAATTGTCACAGCTAATCAAATCACAAGTAACAAATAGAGATCTTGTAAAGCATACTTTGCACATATTGACGTACATTAAAACTAATTTTTTCCATGCAAGTGTATTTCTTTGGTCCAGTCCCTGTTAATACTTACAAATGTTCTGAAGAATATTTTTCTTCAGAATATTCTTCGGAATATATCTTCAGATATAAAGATATCTTTCTTCAGAAAGATATTCTGAAGTATATCTTTGCATTTCAGTTCAGCTAACTTTCCTACATCTGCTTCACCAAAGGCTAACATTCTAAGTCCTCTCACACAAGAAAAAAATCAAAAGAAGAAATAGGCCCATAGCTGGCTTTAGCTGACCTTCAGGGGTTAACAGCTGAATATAGAGTGTATTTCCAAGGGAGAACCTTGCAGTGTCATGGCATAATCAACATTCTGGCTAACACATGTTACCCTGTTTGGAATATAATTATTTACAGGTATTTGAGCAGGACAAATGATGTGATAAAATTCAATGCAGGAAGACTAGCTTGATTGTGGGCTGGGACTGGGAGGGGCGGGGGAGGGGAGAGTGAGTGGAAGTAGTGGAGTGTTATGAGTAATGAATACAACATGGGGGTCTGCAGCTGAGCTGTGTGATTGCCTCACCTCTCATTCCCATTAGGCCTGATAAATCAAATCTGAATATTCCAACAGAATTATCACAAATGTTAGTCCTTTCACCTGAATATCATTCTGTACACCCAAAATAAATCATAGCACAAT
The DNA here is from genome assembly GCF_963921235.1 of Mobula hypostoma. NCBI lineage: Eukaryota > Metazoa > Chordata > Chondrichthyes > Myliobatiformes > Myliobatidae > Mobula > Mobula hypostoma. Next base: position 102,417,872 of record NC_086098.1, on the reverse strand, counting down.
GTTTTTTAAAATTGTTCTCCCTCGGAATATTCTTGAGCATTTATCATGTCTGCCATCTACGAGAAGAAATGATTGTATGTGTTAAAGATGCATGTTGATTGAAGTGATTATCAGCCTGAGATAGCGCCTTGGAACCCAGCTGATACCAATAAAACCGTCTTTAAACTGACAAACGTCTCTTCCTGTGATCAATCTTCCCAATCCTTTTCTGCTATGTTTTAGTACAATGCTCAGCTCATGTCAAACAGTCTTGAAGACTAATGTGGCAGGTTGTTGTGAGCTTGTCCGGTGTACAACAAGCTCTAGGAGAATGATAATGCCTGATTTTATTGGGAAGATAAGGTAGATATTGGGATGGTTCCACTAGTGAGAGTATTTTGAAGAAAAAGAGATAGTTACAGGTTTGGGGGTTGTCTATTAAAATTCTAATGCATGGGAATTTATTTTTAACAGAGGGTGGTGAAACTGGAATTCTCAACTCCAGACTTGTGGAAGCTAGATTGTTAGAGGTATTAAAGAGGACATAGATTAACTTTTTTTTTTAACTTTCAGAGTTACATTAAGCTGGCACAGAAGATTAGTTGAGTCCTGAGGGTGGACATAAGGGGCCCAAAGTCACAGAGTTGTACAGCTCAAAAGAGTGTCCTTCAGCCCACCGAGTCCATGCCAACATTTTGTCGTCTCTATACAAATTCTATTTGCTACATTCATCCTTGTGCTTCTATTGTAGGGTAACGTAACTGTTGGAAATGTACATAATTCACAACCACCCACATTAAATTGGGGCTTCACTTATAGAGGCTGGTCTGACATGATGTCGTAATTATGTAAAGTACTGTGAGCACACTTTGTGTTCAGGTTTTGGAGTTCAATGAAGTGTGTTACAGTTTTTCTTACACATAAAACTCCTCACTTCGGTTTATTTGCAAAAACTCACACTATGTCTTGCCTATTTAATGCCTGTCTAAATGACTCTTAAATATAGTGATTGAATCTGATTCCACTACCTCCTCTTTACTACATTTCAGATAGCAACCAGTATCTGTGCAGAAAAAAAATCTCCTCAGATCCTTTTTAAAATTCCTTTTGAGTTTAAATTTATGTCCTTTTCTTTTTTGCTGCCCTACCACGGGAAAAATTTCTATCTGTCTATCTGACTATCTGTCCCATCCATGCCTCTTACCAAGTCACCTCTCAGCCTCCTTTACCCCAGGGAAAACAAACCTAGTCTACTGTATCTAATCTCTCCACCTAGCTGATGTCCTCCAATCCAGCCAACATCCTGGTGAATTTCTTCAACATTCTCCAGCTTCACCATATCCATCTGATTGTATGGCTATGAGAACTGCATTCACAGTTGAAGCATCATCTAACCAGTAGTTTGTAAAACTGCACCATATTTCTGCAACTTTTATTTTCTGCCCACCGGTCTATGAAGACAAGCATGCCATATCGCCCTATCTAATTTTCAGGGACCTATGGACTTGAACCCACAGTCTCTCTGCTCATCAACATTCTTTAGCATCTGACCATTTATTTAAAAACATAAATAAAGTAATTTATTATCTTTGTCCTACCCCTACCTTACTTCCCAAATGCATCACTTTATACTGTTGCATTTAATTTCTATCTACCAATTCTCCGCCCAGCTTTCCATTTGATCTATATCGTATTGTGGCCTTAGACAACCTTCTCACTATCCACACCACTACCAATCTTCATGTCATCATTTGAATCACAACTCCTACACTCTAAGTTGGTAATATATATCACAAACAAGCATCCAGCTCCAATCCCTGTGATACACTGCTGGTTACAGAGTTCTACTCGGGGAACCATCCATCTGTCACTTCCCTCTGCCTTCCACAACCAAGTCTATTCCTACTGTAAAGGCCTGCATGGAAATTGGCCCTTAAGTCCAACAGGTGCATGCCAATCACACCATCCTCTCTGGCTAGTCCCTGTTCCTAGCATTCGGCATGTAACCCTCCAAGCCCTTCCGTTCCACGTACCTATCCAAACGCATCTTAGGTGTTGCACCTGTACCTGGCTCAACCATATCCTCTGGCAGCTCATTCCAGGTATTCACTAATCTCTGTGTAAAAAAATAACCTCTCAGGTCGTTTTTAACTCCATGCCCTCTGGTATCCGTGTTCTCTAGTTTTGGACTTGCCAACCTTGGGGAAAAGACTATTAAAGTCCATCCTATCCATATCCCTAGGAGGTCATCCCTCATTCAGGAGAATAAAGATTCAGCGTGGCCAACTTCTCTCTTTAACTCAGGACCCCTAGCCCTGGCAGCATCCTTGTACATCTCTTCTGCACCCCATGAAATTTGACAATGTCTTTCTTATAAAAGGGCCTCAACAATGACTTATCCAACTGCAACATAATGCCCCTACTCCTAAAGTTGATGCCTTGATTGATGAAGACAGTGTACTAAACAGTTTCTTTACCATCCTGTTTACTTGTGTGCTTGTACTTACAGGGTCCCTCTGTTCCAATACCCTTATCAGTGTCCTGCCATTCACAGTTTGTCTGCCCAAAATGGATCACCTTGCATTTACCTAAGTAGAATTCCCTTTGCCATTCCTCAGCCCTTCTCCCCAACTGATCAAGATCATTCACATTCAGCAAGATCTCCTAATTTAGTTTCATCAGCAAACTTGCTAATCAAGCCATGCCAATTCATATTCCAATCACTTACATAAACAATGAATAACAGAGGTCCCAACACTGACCACTGGGACATCACGCTAGTCACAGGCCTCCAGTTGGAGAATTGACCTTGAACCATCACCCTCTACTGGCTGTCATCGTGCCAGTTCTGAATCGACCTTGCTAGCTCCTCCTAAATCCCATGCAACATAACCTGATCAGCATGCCATGTGGGACCTTGTCAAAGGCCTCACTAAAGCCCATATAGACAACATCCACTGCCCTACCTTCATCTATCTCCTCCAAAAGTTTTATTAGACATGACCTCCCACCTGCAACTGATATCAGGCCCTCTAGCCTGTATTTCTCTGATATGTCACTGCTACTCTTCTTGAACAATGGAACAACATTAGCCACCATCTAGTCTTCTGGAACTTCATGAATGGTTAGCAGCAAAGAACATCACAATTTCTTCCTTGACCCCCTATAAGGTCTGGGGGTGCGCTTACACAGTCTCTGTGGATTTGCCAACCTTAATGTGCTTTAAAGCTGCAAATACCTTCTTCCCTGTAATAACCATATGTTGCAAGATCTCTACTTATTCCCCTCATTTCTTTGGCATCTATAATATTCTCCTTAGAAAACACCGAGGAGAAAGACATTCCCTGCAGCTCAACACATAGGCAGTTATGTGCTCTTTAGAGGACCTGGTCTCTCTTATCACCTTTTTACCGTTACTATTTGAAAAACCTCTTGGGATTATCTTAAACACTGCCTGTCAAATCCATTTCCTACTTTATTTTTGGCATCCTGATTTCCCTCATAAGCCTGATCTGAAACTTTTTATATTCTTCAAGAGATTCATTTATAAACACAATGTATGCTTCCTTCTTTTTCCCAACCAGGGCCTCGATATCTCTCATCAGCCATGATTCACTGAACCTGGTATATCTACCCATCACCCAACAGGAGCGGGTTGCCCATGAACTCTTGATATGACTCTTTAAAATCCTCTCACTTGTCCACTACTGTACTCCTTTTCTCACTGTTGCCATCAGGTAGGAGATACAGAAGCCTGAAGGCACACACTCAGCGATTCAGGAACAGCTTCTTCCCCTCTGCCACCTGATTTCTAAACAGACATTTGAAGCTTTGGACACTACCTCACTTTTTTTAATATACAGTATTTCTGTTTTTGCACATTTTTAATCTATTCAATATACATACAGTAATTGATTTACTTGTTTATTTATTATTGTTTTATTTTATTTTTTTTTCTCTGCTAGATATGTATTTCATTGAACTGCTGCTGCAAAGTTAACAAATTTCACATCACATGCCAGTGATAATAAACCTGATTCTGATTCCAAAATAGAGTCACCCAGTTGACCCCAGCAAAATCCTGCATAATGCCTTCAAAGTTGATTTTGCTGCATTTCAGAACTTTAAAGTTCTATCTTTTCCAGAGCTACTTTAAAACTAATAGAATTGTGTCACTGGACCCCAACTGCCTCTTCAGTTACATGGCCCACCTCATTCCCTAAGAAAAGGTCCAGATTTACTCCTTTTTGAGTAGGTTCCTCTATGTATTTTGTTACATATCCCGTGAGCATGATGTAATTATCTTGTGAGCAATATGTCATTATCTCGTGATGGGCATGATGTAATTGTCTCATGACCGTGGGGTGATGTTATGTCACGTGATGGCATGTTCCAAACAGTATTTAAACAAAGCCCGCCAATGTGACACAGTTCTCATTTTTACTTTTAGTGCAGCATAGTTGCCGGTCGGATCACCACTGGTTTTGTTTGTTGCACATTTATTTTTCTCTTACAGTCCAGTATCGGAGAGTGAAGATATTACCAGAGTTATCCGAGCAAAGGATTGGGTAAAGTTAATGTCGTTCAGCGTCTTGGGAATGATCAATCTTTTTGAATTCGTTCAGGAATCGTGGCTTGCACGTTTGAGTTAAACCCCTGCAAGGTCAGGAAGGTTTGTGCAGTCACCACCCTCCAGTCAAAAGGTCAGTTCCTGTATTTCCTCGCGATTCCTTTGGACAAGGAATCTCTGAGCTGTGGACGGCAGATTCGTCATTACTTCGAAGGATCATTGTTTTGGGGAAGTCTCTCCTTAATGACTGTATAAATCACATGGACTTTTGAATTTACCACTTTAAGTCTGTGCATGGATGAGAACTCGTTAAGAACAGTTTATATGTTTGACTGTTTGTTCGACATAGTTGCCTAACTGTTAACTTCCGGTTAAGTTAGTCATTCGTTTACTTTTTGATGTTTTGAGCAGAGGTTAATAAATGTCGTTGTTTGTTTATAAACCCTGACTCATTTCATATCTATTGTTGCTGGACACATGACAATTTACATGAGGAAACCAACTTGGACCATACAAATTCTGTCCTGTCCAGGCCCTTTGCACTCTGAGTGATGCTGTCAATACTGGAAAAATTAACATCTCCCATTAGCACCACCCTACTATTCTCACAAGTACCTACAATTGATCGACACATCTGCTCCTCCACTGAGTAATGGGGTTATCTAAACAATAGTGCTTCCAAGGTGACTACCTCCTTCTTACATCGAAGTTCTACCCAAGAATATACTCTCTAAGCACTGTTATGTCCTCCCTTATCAAAAAGGTAACTCTCTCTCACTCTTACCTGTTCTTCTGTCATGCCCGAAGCATCAGTATTCTGGAACATTGAACTGTCAGTCCATTTTCTGTTATTCCAGTCCCTAGATGCAATGCACATCCTCAGTGTGTTTGTCTCACCTGCTAAACAATGTGCATGGAAACAGATGGAGTTTAAAACAGTGATCCCATCTGCCTCTCAAAACTACCTGCCCCTCCACCTGCATACATATTGTCTGCAAACTTTGCATTAAAACCATCAATTCCATCGTCCAAATCATTACCATATAATGTAAAAAGAATCGGTCTCAACTCAGACCCCTGTGGAACACCGCATCACTGGCAGCCAACTAGAAAAGTCCCCCTTTATTCCCACTCTTTGCCTCTTGCCAATCAGCCAGTAATTTATCCATGCTAGAATCTTCTCTGTAATACCAGGGGTTCATAGGTTGTCAAGCAACTTCATGTGTAACCCCTTGTCAAAGGCCTTCTGAAAATCCAAATACACAACATCAACCATTGTCTACCCTGAACATTTTCTCATGTTCTTCTTCTCTCACACAAAGTGTAAAATTTGAAGCTTGTAGGCTTTACTGCCTGGGACCTGTGATACTCATTTCACGAACCATCAAGTTATGTCCAGCACGATAACATCCCACATAACAAAGCCCAATGCTCCACTTCTGCCAGAATCCAAGTAAGTCAAAAGGAATGCAGCAACCCCACTGACAACTGGCAGAATCCAGCTTAGTGTGAGTTCAGGGATCACAACGTGCTCCAAACAGCAAATGAAAATGAACAGGAACCATGCAATCTCTGGAAGGTTGAAATAAAATGAAAACAGAAAATGCTGAAAATACTTAGCAGTTCAGGCGGTAACAGTAGGTGTTCCATATATTTTCAGAAAGGGCGCATTATCTCTTTCTACGCATGTTGCTTGACGTGCTGAGTATTCCCAGCATTTTCTGTTTTAATTCCATGCTGACACACGGGTGCATCTGAGTTGACTGATAACTATTGTGTGAAAAGATTTGCAACTTGTCCATCAGCCTCTTCTTCTATACTACATGGAGAAGAGTTGTTTAGAATGATATGGGCCAACTGCACGGAAATGGGACTGGCTCAAATAAACACCTTGGTCAAGATAGATGAATCAGAATCAGGTTCATTATCACTGACATATGCCATGAAATCTGCTGCTCGTGGCAACAGTAGAGGGTAAGATATAAAAGTTACTGTAAGATGCAAAAATAAATAAATAGTGCAAAAGACAGATAACAAGGTAGCATTCATTGGTTCTTGGTTCTGTTCAGGAATCTGGTGATGGAGGGGAAGAAGCTATTCCAAAAACAATGAATGTGGGTCTTCAGGCTCCTGCATCTCCTCGGTAGTAGTACTGACAAGATGTCACGTCCCAGATAGTGAGGGTTTTTCATGATGCTTACCAACTTCTTGAGGCTTTGCCTCTTGAAGATGCCCTTGATGATGGAACTGGATGCGTCCACAATGCTCTGCAGCCTCTTATGACGTGTGCATTGGAGGGTCCATACCAGGCAGTGATGCACACTACCAAGCAGCATTAATTGATTTTCACTTCTCCTTTTATTTGGATAGCTGGCTTGGGTCTGCTAAAGGTGCTGAATCAGTTCCAATACTAAGTCTGGTGCATATATATGTCTGGAGACATATTTAAAGGAAGAAATTTATTGCACAACTTGCGATGTCATATCTCCCTTCAGAATGTTGCAATTACTAAATAGGAATCCAGTGACTTCCAATGCATGTGTGTGAAACTGATGGTATGGATCAAGTGCTGACAAATAGATGCTGTCCCTTAAAAAGGACAGTTAATAATTTCCATCAGGAGCTGCTCTTGTTATAAGTGTAGGGTAGAAGTATGATGCTATTGGCCAATGCCCACCTCCATGAATTTTCCACTAACTCCCCACAACTAATCTGCTCCCCAACCTACCAATTGCAAGACATATTTGCAGACTGACTGAAAGTTGTTTGGACTAATATGACCAACTTGATCTCCATCATCAGCATGGTGTCTGGCTGCATCCTGTTCACTTTACAATAGGAACCATATTGGGCTAATTTCCTCTATCTTCCACAGCTTATGTTTTGTTAAAAGAAAAATAGGGAACACCAGTTATATAGAATCAAGGGAGCTGCTGAGATGAGCTAAACCAGAAAGTCAAGAATGGATGTCATTGACGTGGGTTTCTATAACAAACAAATTTGGAACAAAAAGTATTCCACATTCTGTTAAAGAATGTATCTGAACAAGCCCAAAAACCCTGACTTTAATGTGGTGAGTTTATCAGGGAGTATTTGACAACGTACATAATATTTGGATCTTTAAATAAAAGAGAAATGTTTACCAGAGGTCTTGCCAGTCTAGTGAATGAGAAACATTAGAACAGTATTTTTAAATTGTATGTAAAAAAAGCTGGCACCCTTAGCCAGTAATCTTACCCTTGTATCCGATAGGGAATGGAAAGATGTTAATACAACAGCTTGTCTGGAAACTACTTCCAAAATTTACTGAGATTCTTTCCTCTGCCTCTTAAACTTTTATTGTTTTACATGGCTTTACCACAATGTTTACATATTAGGACTTGATAATTAGTATACAATGGTAAATGCTCCTTAACCTTGTAATTCTCAGGTACCAGAAATGTGATTAATCTTTAGCAGAAACTTTACATTGGGATAGATTACAAATGTCTAGTGTTCGCAAAATAATTTGTAAAAGTAAACAAAATTGAAACTTCTTGTTATGGTGAGCTTTTTGTTAGTCTTTTTTAATGATATAATTGTTAATTACCTCAACCTAATACACTATATTGGAACAATCTTCTCTGAGTCTTAGCCTGCAGGTCTTACCTAGTTTTATTTTGGCAGGAACCTCTGTTGAAATGGTGTCAATGGCTAAAAATTTTTATTTCAACTAATTTCCTATTAGGTTTGATTGATCTGCTGCCAACACCTGAACAAAAGATTGGGACGACCATGCAGGAATTAAGCATCTTAATATTCTTGAGCAAGAATAAGTTTAGCTGCTTGAATTTTCAAAGCTTAATCTCTAACATGATGTTATCCTAGTCTATAATGTATCTCTATATTTTTATTAAGTTAGGGTAACCTTTAATTTGTACAATGTCAATTTGTTTAAACCTGTAATTAAATGCACTTTGGTGGCCTTACTTTTTTTTATTAATAACTGCTTCACATTGATCAGGTACTTCCAGGAAATGATGATGAACATTCTCAAATCCCTTTATTTGCTATACATCTATATGCCTTACACAAGTTTATCCATGTTAAAATCCATTTGCCTTATGTAACTTAGCCATATAATCATTGCAAGTCCCTTCCTTAATCATTGCCTTCTCACGTGTTTTAAATTAATTCAATAATACTTTTACAGATACAATAGTGATGATGTTGGGGATGGCATTAAATAGGAACTTAGAGTGATAAGAATACAACTCTAATCATGGATGTCCATAATCTACACATACAGCATAAAACATAGAACATAGAACAATATAGCACAGCGTGGGCCCTTCAGCCCACAATGTTAATGCTGACCTTTTAACCCACTCCACAATCAATCTAACCCTTCTCTTCTACATAGCCCATAAACTTCCATTTTTCTTTCACCCATGTACTTCTCTAAGTCTTCTAAATGTGCTTTAGATCAGAGAATTTAATGTATTATCTGCAGATTTTCTGTAAACTAAGAAGTGGTGTATGCTCTTGAGCTGTAAGGATGGTACTCCTTAGTCTGTTTGACAAGTTAAGCAGATGGCACATATATGCAGACACACCGTAGTTTAGATAAATTTATGGTTATACATTTTGGTGGTAAAATCAGAAAGGCAGATTCTTTTCAAAATAATGAGAGATTTAGAATGGGGTGATCCAGTGAGACTTGGGTGTCTAAGAGCACTACTCAATGAAAGTAAGCATGCAAGTATAGCAAGCACTTAAAAAGGCGAATGGTATGCTTGCCTTCATAGAGAGAGGAACTGGGAATAGAAGCATAGGAGACTTTTGCAGTCCAGGCCCTAGGTGAGATCACAACCTGTGGGCTGTGTGCAGTTTTCATCTCAGTATCCTTTTCAAGTCTGTTCTTCCAATGGTAGGAATTCAGATGATTCACTAGACTGGTTCCTAAGATCGCAGGACTGGCATATAAAGAAAACTTGGGATGATTGGGCTTATTTTCACTAGAATTTAGAAGAATGAAAGGGAATATCATTGAAGCTTATGAAATCCTGATGAGTTTGGACAGTCTAAATGCAGGAAAGATGACCCCATGATGACTCAGGACCTGATGAAGGGTCTCTGCCTCAAATGTTGACTCTTGTTTCCTCCCTATAGATGCTGCCTGACTTGCTGAGTTCCTCTGCATTTTGTATGTGTTGCTCTGGATTTCGAGCATCTGTAGATCACTTATGTTTATGACCCATGCCAATATTCTACCATAACTGGCATCAGTTTTCAGTCAGATTAATGGTCAGTATAATTTTGAAGTTCCTTCCCATGGATGTCTTAGGTGAGCTGAACAGCAAATCTGTTCTCCAGGGATGGCAAAGGCAGAACCATCTGTAGAAAAACCAGAGTAGACTATAACGGAGAGGAAACTAAGAGCAGGGTTGAACACTAAGGTGATTTCAATATTAGATGTTATTAGACCTATAAATGTGCTAAGTAAAGAGAAGTGGTGGCTTTCACTGTATTGAAAGCTACCATTTCAATACTCCATCAAGGTTGAGGCTACGTAGCATCCACCCCAGGACCAACAGATTCAAAAACACTTACTTTCCCCAAGCAAGAAGGCTAATCAACACCTCCACCCAATTACCCACCCCACCATGCTCTCCACACATCCCACAAACAACACTTTATCACTTCTTGTCAGTTACCTTAAGTACAGACACTCCCGTGCCTAACATCACTTTATGGGCATACAGTGTATATAAGCTATATTAGGTAGTTATATTGATTGTATTCTTTATCTTATTATGCTTTTTATTGTGCTGCATTAGATCTGGAGTAACAATTATTTTGTTCTCCTTTACATTTGTATACGGGAAATGACATTAAACAATCTGGAATCTTGTATTGTGTGTGAAGAACTAATGAGACAGCATTCATTGGGTAAGTAGAAAGAACTTGAGGCACATCGATGTGATGATTTCCATCTGACTGTCTCAACTATTTATAGCTCTCTATTCTGTTCTTCGGCATTATAGTCAATGTGCAGGAAAAAGACACAGGAAATTAATATACTTTTATATTATATTTTGTAATTGGCTGCTTTGGTGTGGCATGAAATTAAACTCATTGTGGCTATTATTAGATTTTTGAGGATGAATTAGTGTTCAGTGTTGGGAGAAAATAGAAAAATATGAATTAACACTTTGCTCAACATCAAACTATTATTTTAACGGGTGTAACGTATATTTCCATTTCACTTCTGTGTGCTCTCCAAATCCTGACAAGGCAGGTATTCAATGTCTTAGCATTCCTTATTGCTCTTGAACTGCAGAAAATTCAAAAACATCCATCATGCTCTGGATTGAAAGTTACATAGAGACTAAACTGGATATAGAACCCCACATAGTTTCTATAACATTCTAGTGCTACCATGGTACATTGCTGCAAAATTTAATGTTCTTCAAGGTGGGAAGTCATGCTTCATGCTTCCAGAATGGGAAGATGAACAGTTCCCTTTTCTCCATCTAAACATCAGAAGGATACACAATGTTCTACCAAAATGTCCCATCCAAGACATTTTCTGGACTCCTTACTACCAATCTAGAGACTCTTTCAGGATCATACACCCTAGAATCTGGACTGAGAAGACATTAACTATTTCACAAGGAGATCTAAATTAGAAATAACCTGTCCTGTCAGAATGTTTGCAAACAGAATAAACAATTCTAAAATTTTCATTATCCATTACCAGTCTAATTATGTTCCACAGGGACAGTTACCTTGTGAAGTGGATGCAGGTTTTCCTGGGGTTGGGGTCAGACCATTCAAATACATCAGAGACTCAGTAAAGAGACTTTCAGCTAGAACATAGAACAGTTTAGCAAAAGAACAAGCTCTTCAGCCCATAATATTCATGTCAACCATGAAGTTAATTCAAAATGCACATCAGCTTGCACATGGTGTATAGCACTCCTTTCCCTGCTTGTTCATGTGTCTGTCTAAATGACTCTTAAACATGACTATCATACCTGCTTCTCCTGGCAGCACACTATGTCACCCACTATGACAATCCTGCTGCATTTACAGCTTTCCATAATGTGCCTCCTCATCTATCCCTTTTTCTCCCATTGGCTATTGGCAGGCTGATAATATAACCCTCACATTGTGCCACAGTGATTGCACCTTTCTCATTCCTGAGCTCTACCTATATTACTTGAATGGATGTGCTTTTCAGGATGTCCCCACTAAATGAAGCTGACGCGTGCTCCATCATTAATGAATCATACTATAGTGCCCAATTTTGTGAATATTTATAAATGTATTGATGGTGCTTATTCTCCAGACATGGTATACTTCATGAGCATTAAATTTACCCTCACAGAAGAACTGAACATTGTTTTAGTCCTCCCAGAAAATGTAGTTTTGCACAGTTAATTCCTTTCCCCACCTTTACCACCATTAGCACATCACCCACAATGCCAACACTACCCAGAATAGGATTGTAAAAACAAAAACCTGTTTAATTGTAACTATATTTTGAAACCAAAACATTCTTTCTTCACATAATAAATACATTATATGCACATGTACTTCAAATGCCAGAATTATGTACAATATAAATAAATCTAACAGGAAACACTTTACAGGATCATGGGGATTAACTATACAAATCATAGTCCTCTATATGAATACACAAAAGAAACTTGGCACCATTTTACAAATTGTATTCACATCAACATATACTATAATGCTACCAACAACTGTACATTGTAAAATGTGAGGGTTCAGGCAGAATTTAGTCGGAACAGAAACACCTCCAACAGATTTTCCAAATCAGGACATGAAGACAGAGAAAGCAAGGCAGTCTCCATCTATCTGGGTTCAATCATCCCACGTTCCTGAAAAAATAGAAATTCAATACTGTTCAGAACACCAAATGCCACGACTAGTGCTTTAAGGGCTGTTACATGGTCCAGGTTTCCTGACATGTGATTTCTTGTCACCCTTTGTGCAGTATTTTGTGACCTGCTGTAGCTTAGGGTTGATAAAGCAAGTCTTTGTTTAGTTACTGAGCTAGAAAGAAATTAATTGTGTGAGAAATTGAACTCGCGGTTGAACAATAATTTAATCGCATACATCTCGTTCCAGTTTTAGTTCAGAGTTCCAGTTTTTTTTTGTTATCATTGGCAGTTCAATAAGTCAAGCTTTCTGGGCTTTGAACGTAGCTGTGATCTCATAATTCATGTACTCATTTATTTACAATCCCGTCTATTAAAACAGTGATGGAACAAACCAGCAACTGTACAGTTTAAAGGCAGAACATCTGCCAAGACATGGAGGTAGCTGATCAGTGGAACCTGGTAAAATAAAAAAACTAAAATAAAGATATTCAATAGGATCTTTTTTTAATTGAAAGCATCATATTCTCAAGCATATTTTTGATTGCGTAAAGGAATATTGGTGGCATGGTCCAACTCATTTGCTTCATAACAGGAACTCAACATAGCTTATGTCAGGCATGGAAAATCAGCTGCTGTTAAAACCAAAATCCTTCAAAATGCTCCTCTGATCCTTGAATATAAATGGCTTTGTAGATTTTACTTAAGAATCAGAAGTCTGTGTACAGCGTACTAGCTAACAAAAGGGATTTCCTTACGTCAGTTAGTCCCTACGTCCTTCTCAACACATACTTGCTTCCTATTATGCCAAATTGAGTGGACACTCCTAAAGATAGAGCATATTATTCCCAAGCACCAGCTAATAAGCTCTGTTCCCAGCAACCAGGCAGTCCTGTCAATCAGGCCAACTGTTTTAAAAGAAAAGGTTTGGCAAATTTATCACAAGGTTGCTTAATGGAAGGCAAATCATAACTTATCAAATATTACAAACTGGACTTCATATACGCAGCAAGGTGTGCGTTGAAAAACTTGACCGAGATTAGGTTTATGAGTAACCCTTCACTTTATAATAGAGGTGAAATTCTCTTTGAAAATGTATTTTGCAAATACATATTTAGGCGTGTGTACCTATGGGAAGTAGAAACATGTGGACAGGCACTTGTAATAGGAACAAAAAGAAATAGAATTGTTGATGCAGGTCTTTCAATATCTCAAAAACATCCAACATCAGCAAAAAAAACCTTGCAAAATATATACATAATCTGTTTTTACATGTTGTTCTGAGGCTTCCTTTGCTAACTGATAGAACCACACAGTGCTCTCCATGAAGGGAGTCCAGCAAAATAAAGCAACTGTCTTGTAAAACATGTTAAATGCCTCATAAAAACCTGCTGTGCGCCACATGTCTTTGACGTAGTTTCGATTTCCTCAGTTCACTGCATTTGTTTCTCTAATTGCAAATGGGAAGTTTGTTACCTCATAAATAAACATTTTTGAACCAACTGAAACATGATTAGAGGCTGCATATTAATTTCAAGCCCAAACAGCAAACAAGACTCCATTGCTCGCATGAGCTTTAATTTTAGGGATTTTATGGTTGAAAGTTTTCATAATTCCATGTGAACTCTTGTCTGTTCAAGCATGATGTTGCCAGTACAGCATAATTCAGCTATTTAAATTCAATAGTTCAGTTATTAAGACATACCAATGTGTGTACTGATACTACTGGGTTCTGTCTTTTGTCACTAGTATGATATGTGCATATAGAGTGCCAACTTTGCACTGTGCTCTGGTTCCTTAATTCAATTCCATTTATCTCAATCGAACTGAAGTTCAGAAATAGAGTGCTGTGGGTAGACAGTGCTACATTTCCTGTTCACCTTAAGTGACCAGGAACAAATTTATTTTACAGAGCCACCTGCCAGCCCACTGCGTTGCCATCACATCACTATTGGGCTGTTCCGCTAAATGCAATTCCCACTCTCCTGGTTTATTACAGCCAACACCTTATTTTGTTAAGGAGTTACTCATGCAGGTTTAGAAGGCTATATTATTTACTTTGTTCTTAACTTCACTGCCAGATTTCTCAACTTTTTTAATATTTTAGAAAAACTGCTAATTGAATGTTCTGAAATGCAAAGGACAAAAGGAAACGATGCCCTGATTGATATTTAACTTCGTTGCAATTGATTAGTCACTTAACATGGATTATATTCTGTGCCAGGGCAGAAGCAGGGATGAATTTATTTTTTTTGCACTCTGCGTGAAGCAAAATTGTAAATTGCTTGACAAAGAACACAGGTAGGATTTTGCTATGTCAAGCAGAGAGGAAAGCTTCCCAATTAAACCCATCTCCCTCACCCTTTTAGTGATTAATCTTTTCTACCTTGCAGTGCATTTGGAGTAGCGGCACACAGTACTGTGAATCAGTTCCCAAACATAGTGGATCAGTAAACCCGGTTTAGCGCTTATAAATGCGTGCTGGCACTCAGAATATAACTGCAGCTTCAACATTTTCTTCATGTCCAAATTGCTGCATTCTTTCTGCTTACTACATTTCACCATAAACTATTACAATGAAACATCAGCTTCCATTGGTGATAATAACTGAAGTGCCCTTGTGTGCATGGGTTGGGTCCTGTTGCATTCGGAAGTGAGAAGTCACATCAAAGTGACTGCCATTGCAGCCCAATGAATAGTTTTTAATGGCTTCAGTATCATACAGATGCTCAAAGGCATAGCCAGTCAGTGCGTATGGATGCTTATCGAAGTACTGCCGGTGATGGGTGGAGTAATAGTTTGGGGAAGATGTGCAGTTTCCCCCTGTTTGATGAGGGGACAAGTCAGAAGGGAGGTAGTCCTTACCTAAGGCTACATTTGTCTTTGAAATTCTGTCAGAACTTGGGCTGCTTATTCTGGACAGTGAAACTGGACTGCTATTATATTCATTCTCATGAGAGCTCATGATCTTGCCTTCTCTTTGCTGAAGGTGGTCACAAGGAGAGGTGTTGGTCATCAGAGGGGCACGGCACACAACACTGGTCATCTGTTGTTGCTGGTAGCTCACATTAAAGCATGCGGTGTGGACCTTGCCCATACCGTTCATAGATTGCAGATGTTCTGAGGCAGTTTTTCTCATTTGCAGCCTGTTCTCCTCTTCTTTGATCATTTGCTGTGTTGCTCTAATTAGAGTCTCAATCTTACTTGGCTCGTGCGGACTGCTCTGATACCTCTCATTGTGGTATCTATCCCCCGATTCACTGGCAGAGCAAGGGTCTGGTGAACTGACTACACTCTCTTCATCCCAGTGTCCTCTTCCTGCATTAAAGGACAAAAAAACAGCAAAATATATCATTTCTCCATAATAAACTCAGATAGCAATAAAGGAATATCAGCTAAAGAACATTTAACACCAAAAGGAAGTATGCTTTTTATTCTTTCTACTATTTTAACAAATGTGCTAAATTATTTATATTAAAGTAGTGGACATGAAATATTTATCCAGTTAACTCACCAACAGATGTTCAAATATGCTTTTCCTGAATGCATTTAACCCAGTGAGGGTCTAATAATTAGTGATATGTCACCTGAAAGGTAGGAGTTAATAAGGGCCAGATTTTTCTCTGCTATTTGATACTACCATACAAGCAGAAGGCTGCCTCAACATTATTCGAGAGAAGACATCTGGTCTCAGAATTGCCTGGAGTAGACCATCTCAAGATGAACTACCATCACTAGAATGGTTTCTGCCACCTCAAGGTTATTGTAAATATGTCAATTATTGTAAATATTGATGTGCAATCAAAGAACAGCATGTCTCCTTAATGAGTGATCATTAACAGTCACAAAGTCATAATAGACAGGGTCCACCGCCCACCGGGTTTGTGTTGACTATGAAGCACCTACTTACACCAATCCTACAGCAGTCTCATTTTATTCTCCCCACATTCCCTACAACACACCCAGTCTCTCACTCACCTGCACTACAATTTATAAAAGCCAATTGACCTACTGGCCTCCACCACTCTGGGATGTGGGAGAAACTCGGAGCACCTGGAGGACACGTAAACTGCAGAAGAGACCAGCCAAGGTCAGGTCTGAACCTGCATTGCTTGAGGTGCGAGGCAGCAGCTCTAGCAGCTGCAATGCAGTGCCACGGGTAAGACTGAAAGTGACCAAGAACATGGATTCAGAAGTCATTTAGTTAGGTAAGAAAGAGAAGATTGAGATCGGGGAGGGGAGGAGCAGAAAGGACAGTAAGGAACAAATAATTTAAAATTTGGCTGCTTCTAAATCACTAGAACTGAATTTGTTTAGCCAGACCTGACAAATTAAGTTGCTTACTTTTTAGACCAGAGAGCATGATTGATGACAGTTGACAATAAACAATTCACTCAACGCTGATATTACTGAGATTGCCAAGAAGAGTCTAATAAGGAAATAATGTGCTCTTCCCATTACCACACCAACCATTTGGCCTGCATGACTCCTACCGAACTTAAAGCCTTGCTATCTCAGCCACCTTACAAAGCACAGAGTACATAGTGGCACCAGGGCTTCAGGTGGTGAGATCTGAAGCCTACCCCAAACCACTGTGGCATGTGCTCTTTCAACTGTTATAAAATGCCACTGATAAAATTATTTTAAAATAGTCAAACTATAGTGTAACAAGCTTCATTATGACATGATTTCAGATCTACAGTATCATCATTTGCCACAACACAAAAGTTAGATAAATGTTAGTTCCACTTATAACTTTACTTTATTGTCGCCAAACAATTGATACTAGAGTGTACAAATCATCACAGTGATATTTAGTTCTGCGCAATGCAGATATCTTGCAATGCAAGTGCAGAAGTTGTTCCCCACACCTTTGTTATATTGAGAATGCATTGTAAAATTAAGTAATTTAAAACAACAAAAAAAATAATAAATGTAATCAACATGCACTCCGAGGTAAACTAATTAAAAAGAGGAATATTAATTAAGATAAAGGAAGAGGAATCTATTGAGCTCCATTTACTTTTAAACTGACATTAGCCCAAGATGATTGATGCAGAATTAGCCCCTCAGCTAAGGGTGATTGTAACCATTCCTAGTCTCAGTTGTGAACCCAGTAGCAGAGATCTGATTCATTGGTTCTGAAACCCAGTATGTTTCATACATCTGCACTGGAATAAATGGGCATGAAGATGGACACCCGCCCGCTGAACCACAGAGGGCCTTGCCAGTGGTTTTCTTCCAAACCTCCAGACAATGGTGCGCTATCACAGTGTTATTGAGAGAAAACTGCACAAGACCAGTGGCCTGAGAGTGCATACTGATCAGCAGGATGGAAAACTGCGAGCTTCAGGGTGTTCTGCCAGACAACAACCTCGGCCAGTTTGTTGTATTAATCATTGTGTTTTTTTCAAGATGCCTTTTTTCCCCACCTTTTCTGTGGTTTCACACTGTAATGCTCTACTACTGTTTTCCAACCATCCAGCAGCTCTGATAAACTAGTCTATACTGGTACATAAAAATGATTCATCTTGAGTGATGTAAATTCTGCTGATTTACTCATGTTTTCAAGACAGCTATATCTCACGATGAAATGCACCTTAATTGTCTGATGACACATTAATTTAAATCATCAGCCTATGAACTGTCTCCTGCAATATTTTCCAAAAGAAATGGTTCAGAGGCTGGTGAGGTGAATTTGCTTCAACAATCCCCTAGTACTGACAGATTTCTAGCATACAGCTCAAGGTTTCAAATTGGACGGGAGCAGGATGCTTGAAAACCAGAACTGCAGTCATATCATGGCAGTCACTTCTCCATCTAACCTTCCATGTAAATGAGTGCAGAGCAAGATATGTTATTTGTAAAGCTTGTTAGGTTCCCAATTGTGCTAGAAATTTTGCATACACTCAGTAGCCACTTTATTAGGTACATCTGTACAGCTGTTCATTAATGCAAATCTCGATCAGCCAATTACATGGCAGCAACCCAATGCATAAAAACAAGCAGACATGGTCAAAAGATTCATTTGTTGTTCGGACCAAACATCAGAATGGTGAGGAAATGTGATCTAAGTGACTTTGACCTTGGAATGATTATCGGCGCCTGATGGGCTGGCTGGAGCATTTCATAAACAGCTGATCTGCTAAGATTTTCATGCACAACAGTCTTTAGAATTTACAGAGAATGGTGCGAAAATCAGCGAGCGGCAGTTCTGTAAGTGAAAACACGTCAGAGAATGGCCAAATTGGTTCGAGGTGGCAGGAAAGCGACAGTAAATCAAATAACCACACTTTTTACAACATGGTGTACAGAAGAGCATCCCTCAATGCGCAACATGTCAAACCTTGAAGTGGATAGGGCTACAGCAGCCAAAGAGCGCACCAGGTTCCACTCCTGTACCTAATAAAGTGGCCACTGAATGTTATTATCAACATCAAAAATATAGCTAATTGAATTGAATTGAAAGCATCTACAACTGATTCAACGCTGGTTTTGTAAAAAAAAAAGATACATTAGTTCAGAACATGCTGAGGTTTGCATGGAAGTTCCAAATGGAACATGCATCACTAGAGTGGCTGGAAGACTTGGACATCTGCATGTACACAATGGAATGAGTCAGTCTCTTCACATCCCCTCACAACATAAATGAGACCATTTGGGCTGCTGAGTCTGTGCCAGCTCCTAGAGCTTTCCACCAGTCTCATTCCCCATTTAGTTTCCATTCACCTATTCTTCCTCACATGCATATCAGCTTTCTCCACTTTGCCGACCACCCACACGTACTTGGAATAATTTACAGTGGGCAATTAACCTACCAAACAAGACATCTTTGAGATGCGGGAAGTGCTGGGGTCAAACTCCGCACCATGGGGTGAGCAGGAATGAATCCAGGTTGGGGGGGGCGGCCTGAAAGGCAGCAGTTCTGTCTGCTCCATCACTGACAGATGCAGAAGGCTGAACCCATCACCAAGAAGTCTACATGGAATTTGTTGGCAGAACTTACTCTTGCTGGGAATCATCAGCATTGTGCTGGTGTTCCTTACCTCCTAGATCCTGCACCATCAGACCTGACATAAGATCTGAAACCCTACTGATAGTTTCACATATCTTGGAAACAGCAATTGTGGACAACGGTGCAGAGTTAACATTTCAGGTTGAAGACTTCATTAAAACATCACCTTTAACCTGAAGCATTAACTTTGTTTGTCTTTCTTCAGATACTGCCTGGTATTTTCTGTTTTTATTTCACACTTTGAGGACTGAAAGGTTTTTATTATTTTCAATGCATTTTTTAATTTTCATAACTAATTTGAGGTTTTTTGATGAAATAATAGAGGAACGATAAAGGAATAGCAGCAAGCGTGGTATTAATGAACTTCTGAAGTTGCCACATTATAGGCTTGTGATCAAGATTGTAATTCATAGAAGAATGGGGCTGTAATGTCACAAATAGAGAATTAGCCAAGTAATTGGAATCAGGAAGTAGTAATTAAAGGGTGATTTTGATAGAAGGGAAGTATACATTATAGTTCCTCAGGAGTCAGCATTAAAGATTAAGATTAAAGATCAAATATTAGCTGTACTTGTCACATGTACTGTACACTGAAGCATCACAATATACAGTGAAATGTGTTGTTACTGTCAATGACCTACATAGTCCAACTATCTGCTGGGGGCAGCCCACAAGTGTCACCATGCTTCCAGCGCCAAAATAGCATGCCCACAGCTTACTACCCCTTATTAATCTGTGCATCTCTGCAATGTGGAGCCCACCAGAGAAATCCATGCAGTCACAGGGAGAACATACAAGCTCCTTTCAGACAGTGACGGGAATTGAACCCTGATCACTAGTGTAAAGTGTTACACTATCCACTGTGCTACCAGCCACCCATAGATTTCCTTAAAATAAATTGCTGAGTTGTAATTGGAATCTAAATACAAACGATACAAAACTTTGAGACCGAGCAAATTGTGAGGAGGACAGTAATTGATTTCAAAGAGATAGAAGACACGGGGCAGATAGACAGCACACTATATTTAATAATGCAGGAATTTACATTTGAGTAGGAAGGACAAAAGAGACCGTGCGATTTGGAAGACAGAATTATAAAAGGGGTGCTAGAACAGACAAACTTGGAATAGATGTGCATAGGTTATTTGGAAAGTAGTTAAAAAACAAATGGGATCTTCGGCTTCATAAATAGAAGGAGGAAAAAATTCCAAAACCAAGGAAGTCATGATGAACCTGCACAAGATAATTGCTTTCCACAGCTGGAGTTCTGCTTACTCCTTCAGAAAGGTGTGAAAGCTTTAGAAGAGAACCAGAAAAAAATCTATGAAAATAATTTCAGGAGTGTGGATTTAGGTTATGAGGATAAACTGGGAAACTGGAGTGCTCTCATTAGAAGCATTGGGGAGATAACGGAGTTATTTAAGATCATCAAAGGTATATATATAAATGAAGTATCAGGAACCATGTGACTTCAATTAAAAGTGACAGAGAAGAAATAATAAGACTCAATTCATAACTTTCACATAATGTGCAATGAGTGTCTGGAGTGCATTGACAGAGTACTAGTGGAGACAGATTCAGTTATCTTAACAAAAAGGGAGCTGGTTAAGCATGTACAGTACTGTGCAAAAATCTTAGGCACACACACATATATATATATATATATATAAACAGCATGCCTAAGATTTTTGCATAGTACTGTAGTAATTTTATGTATGTATTGCATTGTATTGCTGCAAAAAAAAACAAATTTCATGACATGTATGAGTGGTGATAAACCTGTTTCTGATATGGATCTCTCTTTTGAACTGAGAGAGGGAAGATGGTAGGAAGAGGGGAATCATGGCTGGGAAAAGGGGAAGGGAGAGGGCTGGGAGCATTAATGATCAGTAAGTCAATTGTTTGGAATCAAATTACCTTGCCTGGTGTCTCAGGGCTGGGTGGGTCTGCACCCACACTACCCTCCACCTCTGGCAATTCTTCTCTGCCACCTGTCCCACACCCTTCCCACAGCGCCCCACCCTCGGTATCCCCAACATCCATTGCTCTCACTAGATTTGCTTTGTTCCCTGCTCCACATTGACAAGTTCAGCCCTTTGCAAATGTCTTGGGCATCCTAGTTAAATATCTGTGCCCAAGACTTTTGCACAGTACTGCGAAAGAAAACCACTTGCAGAATATGAGAATGAGGGAAAGTGAGATTGTTTGAGCAACTCTTGCATAGAACCAGTATGAATTTGACAGGCTGAGTGGCCATTTCCCTGCTGTAACCATTCTGTGATTCTGCATTTTCAATGGGAATTGCAGGTCTTTCAATGAGAAGAAAGGAAATTACTATTATCAAATCATTTTGTTTTCATTTAATATTTTAATTATTTATGGGTGTTATTTTTAATTAACAATTTTTTTTCACATCACTCATGTTCAGTTATTTTGAAAATATAAATTGGCTTAGTTATTTAACTGCTGGCAAATTTAGATTTGCAGCTATGCTGACTAAAAGACACCATCAAGTGTTTTTGGGTGGGGTTAGGATCAGTGGTATAGGTCCTCTACACCCAGCCCAGTCAAATGTGGGTACGCAGGGACTGTATGGTGATTCCTAGCAACTACTCTGGGCTTGCATTCCCCGGCACAACTTCATTCCTCTTTTAGAACTTACTTCAGATATAAATATAATATGCTGTTTCATTATTTTCTGTTCTTAGGATTGTGAATGATCAGATTCCAAGCTATGATCCCATAGTAGATTAGTAGAGCTACTAGGACTTGATGTTTCAATCCCTATGGTAAGTTGGCACTCTCGATGTTGGCAGTGGGTTTGGAGTGGTGACAAGGAGGGAGGGTAGGTACGTCATCGGGGTCATCAGGTGGGCACTCTCCTTCTTTGACGTTTCGTTGATAAGCCCATGATGTCTCCAGAGGACTCAGCAGTGCTACCTGGTGTCCCAGATACACCCCCCCCCTCAGTTCCATACCCTCCTGTCTTCATCTTGCAGCCCAGTTGTTGTCTTTCCTTTTAATCCAAATCTAGTTGCTGCTTTCTTCTGCTGCATTTGACAAGGACTTGATTGTTTGTTGGAGGGAGTGACCCCTCACCCCCATCTTCTTCAATAGACTGATCGTAGATGTAGCAACGAATCCCCTGCATCCCACTTCTACAGGGAAAATCTTGGTCTTCCAGCCATTCTGGGCAGCTTCAGTTGCCAGTTCAGAGTACTTGATCTTTTTCCTCTCATAAGCTTCTTTGACACCATCTTCCCATGGTACTGTCAATTCCACAACATATGCCAGCTTGGATGTTGTGGACCATAGGACCATGCCTGGCTGGAGTGTTGTAGCTGCAATGTCTGGGGGAAACACAAGCTTTTTTGCCAAGTCCACATCCATTTTCCAATCCCGAGCAACCTGCAGAATGCTTACATCTTTTGATGTTATATGGTGCTCTGGAGGTTGGCCTGCTGGTACAAATCGTGTGATGTGGACATTTCCTGCTGATGTTTGTGGGAGAGCATTTGTGATGATTCACCTCTGTTCAAAGATTGATGACAGCTGACTGAGAACTTGGTTATGCCTCCAAGTGTACCGCCAAGTGTACTGCCCCTGGCTGAGGCTCGTGGTGCCGATACTGAAACCTATCCCACAAATTATTTCAAATGGGCCACTGTCCCTTTAAAGTAGAATAAAATAATTTTATTTTGGCTATTAAGTACTTCTGTTAATACTCAAAGCCTAATTTCAAGCCATTACTTAATGTCCAAATTCTTAAGACCACTTTACATTTATTTCATTGGAGACACTTGCCAATACCCTTCTAACTCACTTATTTACATTTTCATCTTGTAGAGCACAATGATGGAAAATGTCAGCAAATGTCAGTTTCAAAGCAAACACTTGCCAATGTATGAGGCTGAGGACATCACTTTTCAAAGGCAACAACCTGCAGATCTGAAGCACTAGTAAAACATCGCTCAGTGTCCACAGAGGTGGTAATAAGGGCAGGAAATGAATTTGGGAACCATCAAAGGCCATCTCCTCTTTAGAAACTCACCCTGGTAAAACTGAACACACAAACAGATTTGTTTACTCTGGATTGTTCTGCTCTTATTTGCAAATGTTTGGATGGCATTGCTGCTTCGTCCATTAAAGTGTATAGTTGGGCTAATATACCACTTAACAGCCCATCTGAAAGTTTACTAATATCCTCTTGTACCATGTCGACTTTTTTTCCCCTCATGTTAACTACAGATCCAAGTCTGTTATCATTTCTAAGCTTTGCCACTGAGCTACAGTTCCAAAATCCAAATCTTTAATGTAATGTATGAAAAGCAGTGGTCCCAGAACCATCCTCTGCAGAATACTGTTTGCTACCTTATGCCAGTCCAATTACCCTCACTCCCTGCTATTCTGTTAATCAGTTTGATAACACTCCTTACTCCACTTGCCTTAATTTAGTAGTGAGCTGATATATAGCTTCTTAATGAAAACCTTTCTTAAAAATCCAACCACTGGATATCTGGTGCCTTGACTATTCAAAACTTTCCAAGACCATAAGATATAAGAACAGAATTATGCCATTAGACATATCAACTTTCCAAGACCATAAGATATAAGAACATTAGACATATCAACTTTCCAAGACCATAAGATATAAGAACAGAATTATGCCATTAGACATATCAAGCCATTAGACATATCATGACTGATTTATTATCCCTCACAACCCTATTCTCCTGCCATCTCCCCATAACCTTTAACACCCTTACTAATCAAGAACCTATCAACTTTTGCTTTAAATATATCCAATGGCTTGGCCTCCACAGCTGTCTGAATTCCACAATTTTACCACCCCCTAGCTAAATATTAGTTTATCGGATTAGATGTGACTTGATCTATCAGATTGGCACATCTGGATTCCTAGTAGTTCTGCCTCCCCTTTTGTATACAGGAATCACATCAGCTGTGCACCCATCCTTTGTAACAATCCCAGTTTTGATTGTACTTTTATATACTTACTGTGCACAAACTAATAGGTTAGCTGCTAGAAGTTCTCCATGGCTTCCTCACTTACTATGTCAATACCTTCCTGATGTAGGTCTGAACTTTTTTCACTTTTTATCAATTTGTCAATTATTTTTCTCTTTTCTGCACCAACTTATTTAATATTCTTTCAAAATATCCTCTAGTAAATTACTTATTTCAGTATCTTCTTTAGCTAAAAAGAATTGCAAAATAGCTTTTGTCAATATACCTGCATTTATCTTTGTCAGCTTATTTTCTTTATCCTTTAATAACTGTCTATTTTAAATTTTCTTCAATTATGTATGCCTTATAGAACAGCATTACTTATGGCTACCTCCCTCTAACTTTCAGTCCAAAATAAAAGCCCTTGATCCAAAATGTCCACGATCCATACCCCTCCACAGATACTGCTTGACACTATTGAGCTTCTCCAACGATTTGATTTTTTTCTCCAGATTCAAGCATCTGTAATCTCTTATGTTCTCGCTGTTATTCCTTCGTGTATTTTGTGAGCTGATTTCGTTAGCTTACTTGACTCAAGAGTAAAGTACTCAGTGTTTCTTTTTCAGTCATTATGAAACTAAAATCTGGTTCCAAAGCGGGTTTGGGACAAGCAATCAATGTGCAAATTATAACAAGCTGTGCAAAAACAAAAAGATAGAAAAATAATCAATCCTAAATAAATAGGCAATAAATATCAAGCGATGAAGAGTCCTTTGAAGTGAGCCCATAGATTGTGGGAACAGTTCAATGATGGGGCAAGAGAAGCTGAATGAACCTGATGGTTGAGGGAGTAATAAATGTTCCTGATCATGGTGGTGTAAGTCATGGTAGCTACAAGAAGAAAGCATGATCTGTTTGGTGGGGGTCCTTGATGATTGATGCTGCTTTCCTGTGCCAGTGCTCTGAGTTGACATACTTAATAGTGGGGAGGAATTTATCCATGATAGACTGGGCCGTATCCACTACTTTTTGTGGGATTTTCCAATCAAGGGCATTGGTGTTTCCATACCTGGCTGTAATGCAACCAGTCAATATACTATCTGCCACATATGGAAGTTTGTCAAAGTTAAGGATGTCATGCCGAATCTTCGCAAACTTCTAAGGAAGTAGAGGCGCTGCCCAGCTTTCTTCATAATTGTACTTACTTGCTGGGCCCAGGACAGGTCCTTTGAAATGATAACAGGAATTTAAAGTTGCTGTTATTCTCCACCACTGATCCCCCGATGAGCACTGGCTCATGGACTTCTAGTTCCCTCCTCCTGAAGTCAATAATTAGCTCTTTGGTCTTGCTGACATTGAGTGAGAGGTTATGTTGTGGTGCCACTCAGCCAGATTTTCAATCTCCCTCCTATATGCTGATTTGTCACCATCTTTGATTTGACCAATGACAGTGGTGTTGTCAGCAAATATAAGTATGGCACTGGAGCTGTGCTTAGCCTCAGCATCATGACTATTGGGCGAGTAGAACAAGGGACTAGGCACACAGCCTTGTGGTGCACCTGTGCTGTTGGAGATTGTGGAGGAGATATTGGGCAATCCAAAGTGACTGAGATCTGCAACTGCAATACAAAGAAGTACTGAGGCCTAGGTCTTGAAGCTTAGTGATTAGATTTGATGGAGTCATAGTATTGAACGTCAAGCTGCAGTCAATGAAGGGAATCTTGATGTATTTCCACCCTGCATCCTCACATCTTTAAAAACTCGCAACAAGCTTCAGAATCAGAAACAAAATTAGGTTCAATATCACTGGCAGATGTCGTGAAATTTGTTGTTTTGCAGCAGCAGTACATTACAATCCAGAACAACAAAAACAACTATAAATTATAATAAATAGTATATATTTTTAAAAATTTAAGTAAGTGGTGCAAGAAGAAAGGAAAAGGTAATGAGCTAATGTTCATGGATCCATTATCCATTCAGAAATCTGATGGTGGAGGGAAAGAAGCTGTCCCTGAAATATTGAGTGCGTCCTCAGGCTCCTGTACTTCCTTCTTGATGGTAGCAATGAGAAGAGGGCATGTCCAGGGTCATGGAAGTCCTCAGTGATGGATGTCGCCTTTTTGAGGAATCACTTTTTGAAGGTGACCTCGATGCTCAGGAGGCCAGAACCCATCAAGAATGAATTTGCTACTTTCTGCGGCTTTTTCTGATCTCGTACAGTGGCCCCTCCATACCAGATGGTGATGCAGCCAGTTAGATTGCTCTCCACGGTAAATCTGTAGAAAATTGTGAGCGTCTTTGGTGACATACCAAGTCTCTTCAAACTCCTAATGAAATGTAATTGTTGTCGTGTCTTCTTTGTAATTGCATCAATATGTTGGGCCCAAGATACTATAGATCTTCAGAGATGTTGACACTTGAAACTGCTCACATTTTTCACTGCTGATCCCTTGACGAAGACTTGTGTGTATACCCTTTTCTTCCCCTTCCTGAAGTCCACAATCAATTCCTTGGCCTTACTGACAGTGACTGCAAGGTTGTTGTTGCTACTCCACTCTGATCTATCGCGCTCCTGTACACCTCCTCATCAGCATCTGAAATTCTACCAAGAATAGTTTTGTCATCGGCAAATTTATAGATGGCATTTGAGCTCTGCCTAGCCACATAGTTGTAAGAGTAGAGAGAGTAGAGGAGTGTAGAGCTTAGCAGGCTAAGCTTCCATGTACTGACAGGTAATTCACAAGAGGGATAATCTAACAGATCAGCATCTAAAAAAAGTTAAATTGAAAGCACCAATGGAAATATTTGTTCTAAGTAGTAAATAACACAGAGTGGAGAACTGAGTTCTTGGCATTTCATCAAAATAATGGATTGTTTTCCTTCAGTCACTTTCTGTGGTGATATTGTTTATGTAAGCTTCCACTTCTGAGTGCATGCAACAAAATCATAAACGTGTATAAATTGTATATTTCTTTTTATCACTAGACATAATGACTAGAGGAGTTCCTATTCTAATACCAAATCCAGTCAACATTTTGATGAGAATTACTGTATCAAGTGAACGGCAGGAAAAGATGTCAATCACAAATTGTTATATCTAGATTTATGTCGGTCAGAAACATCTCATTTCCATCATCTTGGAAATGGCCTTCAGCCACAACAATGCAGATCTGGAAGAGATCCAGCCTTATTATTAATTAAGTAGAAATGAACCAGAAAGTGTTCATTATGTTAGATAACGCAAAACAGAGTCAGTATGAAAATATGCCATAACCAACTGGTGTGAAAGTCAGCCAAATACTGTGCCAGTTTAAAAGAGTGGCAGCAGATCCGATCCTGGGAGAACAGGACCAGTTTCCTTGTGCAGAATCCAAAGAAAACATAAGACCAGATTCTTGATTTTCTTTAGTTCATACTGTAAACAAAGATATGCTCCTGGTGCTTGCAAACTTTACACCAACTA
Source organism: Mobula hypostoma (assembly GCF_963921235.1). Lineage (NCBI taxonomy): Eukaryota > Metazoa > Chordata > Chondrichthyes > Myliobatiformes > Myliobatidae > Mobula > Mobula hypostoma. The sequence goes on along the minus strand of NC_086098.1, from coordinate 102,389,991 downwards.
GTTGGAGTAATATCAGCATCACATATCTGAAAGCCATTACCATTGTTTTTAAGAAAACTGCGAAGTTATCCAGATGGATAATTTCAAGTACATGAGTCAATATCTTGCATTTATACAAAAAAAATCTTAGATTCCCAAGGCATTACAAAGCACATAACAGCCTATAAATTACTTCTGAAATCTTATCAATTTCCTTTGTAAGCAAATATACCAACTTGTTTACATAATGTATGGTCTCACAGATAAAAATCAGATAAATGCCTAGTTAATCACAATATTGACTGATATATGAATAATGTATTGAAAATTGGACAAGGTTTACAACTGGCAAATGACAGACTCTGTCAGGATACTTCTAGAGTCATAGAGCTCAGAACCAGGCCCTTAAGTGCACCAGGTCCATGATGATCAGAGAGTGCTAATCCATACTAATCCCATTTTCCACCAACTGGTCCATAATCTTCTATGCCTTGATGATTACTGTAATGATCTAAATATATATTCAGTGACAACTTTATGAGGCACACCTGTACACCTGCTCATAAATTTAAGGATCTAATCAGCCAATCACGTGGCAGCAACCCAGTGCCTAAAAGCATACAGACGTAGTCAAGAGATTCAGTTGTTCAGACCAAACATCAGAATGGGGAAGAAATGTGATCTAAGTGACTTTGATCTGGAATGATTGTTGGTGCCAGAGGGGGTGGATTGAGTATCTCAGAAACTGCTGATCTCCTGGGATTTTCACACACAATAGTCTTTAGTGTTTGCAGAGAAACAAAAAAATAGATATATATATCCAGTAAGCAGCAGTTCTGTGAGCAAAAATGTCTTGCTAATGAGAGGGATTCAGAGGAGATTCAGTACCTAATGAAGTAGCCACTGAGTATATTTTAGGTATTGTGAATGTCTCTACATCTACCAAACGCTCAAGCAGACCATTTCAGATTCTAATTCTTCCTCGATCCTCACCTGTTCCTCAAATTTAAACTTAGGCCCACTGGTTTTATACACTTCTACTATGGAGAAATGTTTCTTACTCTTCGTGCAATCCACGCTCTTCGACTTTGTATAACTCATCAGGTGAGCTTACAACCTCAATCACTCCAAAGAAAACAAACCCTATCCTACTTCTGCTGAAGGATCTCCGACCTGCACCTTTAATGGTTTCCCTTTCCACTGTTGTTGCTGGATTGGTTGAGTTTTACCAGCATTCTCTGCTTATATTTCAGACTTCCAGCATCTACATTCTGGTCCAGCCAGTTCCTCCTTTTAGCTGAAATGCTCTATCTTGGCAAATCTCCTCCATACCCGCTCCAGATCAATCATGTAATTCCTGTGGTGTAGTGACCAAAACTGTACACAGCAGTCCAGCTATAAGCTACTTAACATTTAACAAAGCTACTGCACAGTTGATGAAATCCAAAATTTATGCATGTTTCAAACAAAAGAAGCCGAGCAATATGCTAAGTACCAGAAATTGATACTTAATCTATATACTACTAAAACTCTCATGCTCCGTCTGTCTGTCTGTTTGTGACCTCCAAATAGCGAAATGGTGCATTACAGCGGCACTTTTTTTTGGCTAAAACAAATTAAAATGCGCTAACTTACAGAGTGCAGCCAAAGTTCAGGGTTATATATTCATATAAGATTGCTCATTCGCCAAAAATCAACAGGCTGGCTTTCACCCGAGAGCCGATTGGCCATCATGGAAAATGGGATGCGACAGCCTGATGCATGCGCACGGCCAGCCTCAGCAGAGGCACCTACCGGTGCAAAGGGCAGGGCAACTCTTTTTCGAGGGGTCACATTCTGCTAATCACCATCAGCATGTGCAGGATCGGGACAGATCTAACTGCCACCCATCAATAACAGATAATTAAATCTTATTGTAATGACGCACTTCGAGACACCCATAAAACCCTTTGCTGCTGTCAAAGGACAGCGGTGACTATATCACGTTCATTTAGGAGAGCGCCAACCACATCATCAAGAATAATCAGCATCCTTTGGTGTCAGTGCTTTGTACCTTCTATCTAGTATTAGGGTTGAAAAAAAATGGTCAGCCTAATTATGCCGCGTGGAAAGGGTAGGGGCACATTATGGTCAAGGGATGACACCAAGCGTCGTCGGGAAGCGGCAAGGAGAGGGAGAGAACAAGAATCAGATGAGGCCAGGGCCGCACGACTCCAGGATCAGAGACAAACAACAAACAGCAGAAGAGATGAAGAGACGGGGGATGAAAGGACTGCACGTCTCCAGAATGACAACAAGAGGCACAAGGGTGGCAGTTAAACGAGGAGCAGTTATATTTGCTTTGCTACATGTCGTCCTTCTTTAATAAACTGAGGTTTTCTACTTCAGTTTCCAAAGCAAAGCGATACCAATAGCATTCAGGAGAATTTAATGTTCATTCTGGTCACATCAAACTACACTACCCTTCTCTCAAAGGGTGCCCCAACGGGTCACCACGTTGTCTAGTATATCAATAATATTTGAGTAATATTGTAAATATATTGCTTGATTAAACATTCTTTGTTTATTTAATTAATTCATTATGGGTGTTATGTAAAAGCAGGTGAATGGTATATGTCATTTCACGACTGTGTTCTAAAGGCATGCTCGCTAAAAGTAACAGTGAAGAGTACACATTTATGTAGGTCTCCTCATGTTTTTCTTTCGATTAGTTTTATGTTTTGGAGTAACAAAGGAAAACAGTGGTAGGGTTTTCTTGTCCTCTTGTCCTCATCTAGAATCCCACCAGCCTCCGCATCCGACACATAAATCTCCAAAACACCTCCGATAGGATCCCACCAATAAGCACATTTTTCCCTCCCCAAGCTTTCGGCCTTCCACAGGGATGACTCCCTTGTCCATTTGTCCCTTTCCACTGATCCCCCTCCTTGCACTTATCCTTTCAAGCAGAACAAGTACTCCACTTGCCCCTACACTTTCTCCCTCACTACCATTCAGGGCCCCAAACAGTCCTTCCAGGTGAGGCAGCACTTCACCTGTGAGTCTGTTGGGGTCATATGCTGTGTCCGATGCTCCCGATGAGGCCTCCTGTATATCAGTGAGACCCAACGAAGATTGAGAGACCACTTCGGCAAGCATCTATGTTCATCCACCAGAAAAACGGGATCTCCCAGTGGCCACTCGTTTTAATTCCACTTCCTATTCCCATCCCAATATCTCTATCCATGGCCTTCTCCACTGTCGTGATGAGTCCACACTCAGGTTGGAGGAACAACACATATTCTGTCTGGGTAGTCTCCAACTTAATGACATGAACATCGATTTCTCGAACTTCCAGTAATGCCTCCCTTCCTCCTTCACCATTCCCCATTTCTCTCTCTCATCTTATCTCTTTGCTCGCCCATCACCTCCCTCTGGTGCTCCTCCCCCCTTTTCTTTCTTCCATGGTCTTCTGTCCTTTTCTATCAGCCTCCCCCTTATCCAGTCCTGTATCTCTTTCACAAATCAACTTCCCAGCCCTTTACTTCATCCCGCCCCTTTCAGGTTTCACCTATCACCTTGTGTTTCTCTCTCCCCTCCCCCTCAACTTCTAACTCTACTCCTCAGCATTTTTCCTCCAGTCCTGCCAAAGGGTCTCAGCCTGAAATGTTGACTGTACTCTCTTCCATAGATGTTGCCTGGCCTGCTGACTTCCTCCAGCAATTTTGTGTTTTTTTGATTCAAAAATGTTTCCTACCTGAAACAAAACTTACATCTAAAACAGCAGCTGAAATCGCTGTATCAATGGAAACATTGCAGTTGCAGTTTTGAATGAAAGTGAGCATGAAGAAAATTGGAATGCCTAAACAGAAAACAGCCTGGCCGAAGGCATTGTGCTAGTGTTATGGCAGGGGCCCATGAACACCAGACCAATGCAGGTTTTAAGATTAACCATGCAGAAAATGCAACCAAGGACACATACAAAGAGCATATTGGGTAGACAAAAAGAAAGGGGCTGCACGGGGGAAGAGAAAAAGATAAGAAGTCCAGTTGCAGTTTCAAAAAGAGCACTAATCTGCATGCTGTTGATGAAAAACCTGGTAACAATAAGAGTGAGTAGCCTTGGATTTACAATGTGAAAACTAACAGGAGACAAGCAATATGGCTTACACTGGAATTGAACGGCAAATTAATTAAAATAGAATTGTACACTGGCTTGGTGGTTTCAGATATTCCACAAAATGAGATTGAACACTATTTCAAAGATACTGAACTGAAGCCTGCAGATATCCAATTAAGAACTGGAGAAAAGATCATTCTTGTGGGAATGACCATTGTAACAGTGAAAAACAACAAATAACAAGCCACATTGGGCTTGTTTGTGTTAAAAGCAGGAGTGTTAACATTGCGAGGCAGTGATTAGCTGAGACAACTACAACTTGATTGGAGATCCATCCACCATTTCCAGGTATTGGGTGATACCACAGCCGTGTTCAATAACGGCGTTTGAAAACTTAGACATATCAATGGTAAAATAGTGTTAAATGAAAATGCCACACCTAAGTTTTACAAAGCCTGTCTAGCTTCTTATACTTTCTGTGATAAAGCAGCCCGTGAGCTAGAGTGCCTGAAGGCTGAAGGAATTCTTTCCAACATTCAGTGGAGCCCACAGGCAACACCAGTGGTCCCAGTAGTTAAGACAAATGGATCTGTCACGATCTGTGGTGATATTAAAGTCACTGTCAACTCTGTACTGAAAGTAGATCAATACACTCTTGTTTCAACAAGTACTTGTATAGGGCAGAGTTTACCCTCATTATTGACCATCAACAACTAGAGTCCAATTTCAATCCACCGAAGGGTGTTTCACTAACAGCAGCAGCAGGAATGAACAGATGGGCTCTGTTTCTAGGAGGGCACAATCACAAGATCAAATTCAAGAGGACGACTAACCATGAAAATGCTGATGAATTGCCCCATTTACCCTTGGAGAAGGAAATAACTGAACAATTTATAAAAGTAGACACTCCTCTTGATATATTCTCCCCAGTGCAAACCAAAAGTCTCCCTAACACAGCAGAAATGATCCAAAGGGAAACCAGAAAAGACTCCACACTGTCTCAGGTCTGCATGGCAACACAAAGTGGATGGAATGTGCAGCAGAAATCTGTTTCCCCACTTTTAACAGTGCTGGGATAAACTTGCCCTTGATAGAGGTTGCCCTGTGTGGGGATTGAGAGTTCTTGTATCAGCCAAGCTGAGAGCCAAATTGTTGTAGGAGCCTCAGGCCAGTCATCCAGGTGTGGTTAAAAAGATAACCTGGCTAGAAGCTGTCTGATGGTCTGGGATCGATCAGCAGATTGAGCAACTTGCCATGCACTGTTTGAATTGCCACACATCCAGAAGGAAGTGCCCAGAGCTGTCAGAATCACTTCCTGCAGTCCTAGAGTCAAACACCTACAAACAGCATGGTGGAAGCCCCAGACCCTGTGATTGTTTCATTGTCATGAGTCTCACCTGCCAAGCAGAATGATGACCCTTGCCAGCAAAGACGTTAACCCACAGAAGTAAGAAATCTTCCACAGCGATTAAAACTTTAGGCCTGAATGGAACAATTTAAAATTTACTATGTTGTGGATGTCTATATAGTAGTTATATTATATAGTATGCTGTGTATGTGTAGTAGTTGAAATACATTCTATATTGAGTTGGAGTTTATAGCCATGCAAGAAGGAGTGTTGTGTAATTAATATTTGTAATATTTGAGTAATATTGTAAATATATTGTTTGATAAGCATTTGTTTGCTTAAATAATTCATTATGGGTTATATGTAAAAATACGTAAATGGCATACATCTTTATGCCACCACATCATAAGGACACACTCATTAGAGGTAAAAACAAAGAGTACATGTTTATCCTAGTCCCCCCATGTTTTTCTTTCAAATAGTTTTATGTTTTGGAGTAACAAAACATAACACCACACAATAAGTCTGCAGGAACTCAGCAGGTCAGGCATTATCTACAGAGAGAAATGGACAGTCATCTGAAATGAAGGGTCTTGACCTGAAATGTCGACTGTCCATTTCCCTTCATGGGCCTGATGTGTTAAGTTCCTCCAGCTTTTGCCGGGTTGCTCCAGGTTCCAGCGTTCGTAGTCTCCTACATCTCCAAGTTGCTAAATATGTTCCAGTGCAGGGAACTTAGTTATATATTTTTGGAGAGGATTTGCCTTGTAAAGACTTCTGCATTTGACAGCTTGCCATATGAAATCTATTTGTCTCACATATCATGCCTCACTTTAGTGAGTTACAATAAAAATGCATATTAATGCTTCAACTACTTATGAAATCAGCTTTCCTTTCCTACTCAATCTGAAAGCAATCTCCTTAGAAATGACTGCTTCCTGAAATGTGAATTTTCTGGTTGCTAGTTACTTCTTTATGATAGTCTTACCATGAATATTGGGAATCGTGGCAATGTGTGGCATGTTGTTTTCATATCCCTCTCTGCTCTCTGGAGATGATTTTGCCAGAGCCAGTGTCATACGGGAAGAGCTCCACCAATTTTCTCTTGAAGACTGTGAACCCCCAAGGAAGTATCTGCCTGCCTCGCACCTTCCTCCCTCGCACGCCGACACATGGAAATGTGACTGCCTTTCTTCCGCCGATCTGGAGTGCTCGAGGGCAAAGCCATAGCACAGAGAGTTTCTATCAGAGAACTGTCCGTAGGCACAGGAGATAATATCATGCTGGGAATGGGGCTGTGGACCTTCAGTGTGCTCCAGCAGTTGTGGGGAAGCATTATCTGTTAGTGGACTTCCTCCCCACTGGCTCTCATGGTCAGATTCAGATCTTTCAGTGTGAAATCCAGAGTACTGTAAGAGAAAAGAGGAAAAAAAGTTATGAAAAGGATCATAAATCTGTATATTATTTCTAGCTAATCTTAAATAACTGCAAAAATCAGTTTTATTCATCCTTATTTCTGATAATCTTCAAATATAACTTAGTTAAGAAAACAGGATTAGCTCGGCAGCCTTTTTAAAAATCCAACATTGAAGCATTATGCTAAACAAACTCCTCCTGTACATTTCCTTATCAGGGCAACTATTATTTGAAAGTCTGCCTTCATCACTTTGTTTTCCATTCTTCCACACAGCTGAGCTACTCACATCTTGTTCTGACTACCAGCTTCTAAATCACTATGGTCTGTCTGCAATTTTTCTGGCATTCTGCTCTGCAGAACCTAATAAAGGTTTCTCAATGAAAAAACATGTACACAATGTTTGTATCAGACTTTAATTTTCTTGCCTGATACAAACCTCTGAATTTCATTCAGAGAAACAATAATTTTGAACAATAAAGGTTAATTAAGTTACATAACATTCTGTAGATGCTGGAAATCCAGAGCAACACATATAAAATGCTGATGAAACTCAGCAGGTCAGGTAGCATCTCTGGAAATGAATAAACCGTCAATAGTTTGGGCTGAGACCCTTCACCTGGACTGAAAAGTAAAGAGGAAGAAGCCAGAATAATGTGGGGGGTGGGGGGAGGAGAGTACAAGCTCAAAGATGAAGTCAGGGTTGATGTGGGGGTGGGGGAGGATGAAGTGCAAAGCTGGGAGTTGATAGGTGGAAAAGATAACAAGCTGAAGAAGAAGGAATATGGTCAGAAAGCAGAGTGGACTATGGGAGAAAGGGAAGGAAGAGGGGCACTGAGGGGAGGTGATAGACAGATGATGAGAAAAGAGGAGGCAAGAAGGGAGGTGGTGTAGGGAATGGAAGAAGGTGGAGGCTACCCACACAGAATATGTGTTGCTTCTTGAACCAGAGAGTTTCTCTTTGGAGCAATAGAGAAAGCCATAGCTTGGTATATTGGGATGGGAATGGGGATTGAATCTAAAATGGAATGGCCACAAGGAAATCCTGCTTTTCGCAGATGGATCAAAGGTGCTTGACCAAGCATTCTCCCAAACTACATTGGATCTCACCAATGTACAGGAGGTTGCATCAGGAGCACCAGATACAGTAAACAAACCCAACAGATTCACAGGTGAAGTGTTGCCTCACCTGGAAGGGCTGTTTGAGGCTCTGAATGCTGGTCAGGTGTAGCAATTAAGATATGTGAAAATTTGCCCAAGCAATTACGTGATACTATAAAATATCCATCTTTGTTAAATTAAAATATGAGTTCTTTAGAAACATGTTTTGCACTGGTAAGGAACTATTCATCACAATATAGTTTAGGATTCAGTATGAACCTTGTGACCACTGAACAGAAAACATTAACCAATTCTGCAGAAAAGATAAATGAATACAAAGACCATCTTTACAAACTTCGAAGCAGAAACTCAAAGACACAGGAGAACAACATGTCCAAGTAGGTATTCAGCATATCCATATATTGCTAAATGTGGTGAGAGGTTCTGGCTCAAACACTCGCACGTGAAATAGGTTCCAGCTTCCTCATCACTTTTGAGGTATAAGAACTTCTCACAGTTCCCTTTTAATCCAACAAATTTCATTGAATCTCTAAGTCTTAGTTATGGAGAAGAATCTATAATCAAGATTAATTATAGCCCTGAAAAGGTTGTATTAGTTCAAAGTTCAAAATAAATTTATTATCAAAGTACATATATGTCACCATATGCAACCCTGAGATTCATTGTCTTGCAGATGGGCAGACTCAATAAATCTATAGAATAAGAACCATAACTGAATCAATGAAAGACAGAACCAACTTGGACATTGAACCAGCGTGCAAAAGACAATAAAATGTGCCAATACAAAAAGAAATAAATAATAATAATAAATAAATAAGCAATACATATTGAGAGCATGAAATGAAGAGTCCTTGAAAGTGAGTCCATAGGTTATGGGAACATTTCAATGATGGGACAATAAAACTGAGTTATACCCTTTGGCTCCTGATGGCTGAGGGTTTGTCCTGAACCTGCTGGTATGTGTCTTGAGTTTCCTGTACCTTCTTTCTAATGGCAGCAGTGAGAAGAGAGCATGTCTTGGGTAGTGGGGTCTCTGACGATGTATGCTCCTTTCCAGCAATAGCGTTTCATGTATATGTGATCAATGGTGGGGAGGGCTTTACCTGTGATGGACTGGGCTGTATCCATTACTTTTTGTTGGATTTTCCATTCAAGAGCACTGATGTTTTCACACCAGGCTGTGATGCAGCTAATCAATATTCCCTCCACTACGCATCTATAGAAGTTTGTCAAAGTTTTAGATGTCATGCCAAATCTTCGCAAACGCCAAAGCAGAGGTGCTGTCATGCTTTCTTCGTAATGGCAGTTACATGTTGTACCCAGGATAGGTCCTCCAAACAGGCTTGTGCATCTCTGGCTTGCTTCTCCTGAAGTCAATAACCAGCTCCTTGGTCTTGTTGACACTGAGTAACAGGTCAGATTTTCAACCTCCCTCCGCAAACTGGAATATGGCTTGGGAATGATAATGTAATGGTAATTTACAAAGACATTGTCAGAACTGGAGAATTTTAGTCATGATAAATGCACTTGAGCACAGGTTAGAGTATAAAATTGCATGGGAAGTTCTTCTTTCCCTAATCAGAGAATTCAATAACCACGACCTATAGATTCAACCAAGTTGCTAGATCATAAGCGAATTAAGGAGAAGTTTTTACACCTCAAGTATAATGGGGATACTAGAACTTACTTCCTGACCGAGTGGTGAAGCCAAAAACTCTCACCATATTCAACAATAAATGGATTAATGTAGTCAAGAGATCTTACCTATGCCTCTACATTCTGAGGAGGCTGAAGAGTGCTAGACTTCACACATGATACTCATGTCATTCTGTAGATACACAGCAGAGAGCATCGTAACAAGCTGCAACACTGCTTGGCATGGAAAATGCAGTGCAGTGGACAGCAAGGCTCTACAAAACTAATCAATACACATTAGTGACACCAGCTTCCCTGTTATCAAGGACATATATACAGAGAGGTGCTGGAAAAGGGGCAGTAATCTCATGAAGGATCCTATACACCTTGCTCATGAACTGTTTATCCCACCCCCATCAGGGAGGAGGCTACATAGCATCCATACCAGGACCACCAGACTCAAAAACATTTGCTTTTCCCAAGCAGTAAAGTTGATCAACTCCTCCACCCACTAACTCTACAGCTACTTTATCATCGCAAACATAAGGAAATCTCCAGATGCTGGAATTTCAGGACGAAGGGTCTCGGCCCGAAACGTCGACTGTACCTCTTCCTAGAGATGCTGCCTGGCCTGCTGCGTTCACCAGCAACTTTTATGTGTGTAGCTACTTTATTATTTTCCATTTTATGCACAGCTTAGCATCACTTTATTAACATATTGTACAATCAATCTGTGTATATAAGCTATCTTATGCATTTATATTTATTGTATGTTTTTTAAATTATTATTATTGTGCTCTTTATCTTTTGTGGCGGGGGGGGGGTTAGTGCTGCATCAGATCTGGAGTATTTCATTCTTATTTACTGTGAACACACAGGATTATCAGACCTGAAGGCTTCTCAACACACAGGATGAACCAGATTGCTGATTTGGAGAAGGCAAAAGGTTAAGGGTGTCTGTGCTTCATGATAAACTGTCTGTGGAGCTCAAATATGGTGGTTTTGTCACACTCCTGTTCCCCCAATCCGGAACATCTAATGATTAAATGCCGACTGTTCTACTTAACAACAGACTTCTCCTCCATGATCCTGGCCACAATTTACATACCACCAAAAGCTAGCCATAGTCAGGCACTCAAGATATTAAATGCTGCCTCCACCAAACAAGAAACAGTCCATCACAATGCATATCATATCATAGTCGGGCACTTCAATCAGGCTAGATTGAAGAACTTTCTGCCCAATCACCATTAGCATATAACCTGCTGTAGCAAGGTTCCAATACACCAGACTACAATACGGAATCCCTACCATTCTATTCCCAGACAACATTTTGGGAAATCTGATCACTTGGCTGTCCTTCTCCTACTTGCTTACAGGCAGAGGCTCCTGAGATAAGGACAAAAAGTGGTGGTCGCAGGAGGCAGAGGAGTGACCATGGGATTACTTCAAGTCGATGAACTAGGTCATGTTCAAGGACACATCCAGAAGCTCTGGATGAACCATAAGATCTGCATACTGCTTTGGGTCAGATCAGTGACATCCAGTTCTGGTGACCAAGTAAGGTACAAGATCCAGGTATGATATCTAGAAAGCCATCTCACAGGCAAAGTGAAAATTCTGGACTAAACTTCAATCACTGAAGGATGCTTGACTGTTGTGGCAGGTTTGAATGCTATTACTTCTTACGCAGTGAAACCAAGCAACATAGGTGAAAACAAGGCTTCACTTCCAGATGAGCTCAATACCTTCTCTGCTCGCGTTGACCTTCAAAACATGGCGAAACCTTCATGAACTCCCACTGCTGCCAATGACATTATGATTTCAGTCTCTGGGGTGGATGTAAGAACATCCTTCAGAAGGGTGAACCCATGGAAATTACCCAGCCAAAGTAGAGTATCTAGTTGAGTACTAAGGACAGGTGCAGATCATCTGGCTGGAATGTTCACCAATATCTTTAAATTCTCACTTTGGTAGTCCAAGGTACCCACCTGCTTCAAGCAAGCTTCAATTATATTGGTATCTTAGAAGAACATGGTAACCTCCCTCAATGACTATTGTCCAGTAGCACCTAAATCCACTGTGATGAAGTGCTTTGAGAAGTTGGTCATGAAACATATCAACTGCCTGAGAAATGACCTGGAATTGCTCCAATTTGCCTACAAGCACAATGCAGAGCAGATGCTATTTCATTGGCTCTTCACTCAAGCCTGGAACATCTGGACAGCAAAGATACATGCATCACTTCCTTACAGCCAATTACACCGCTGGCATTTAGGGCAGCAATGATGGCCTTCTATCTCCGATCGTGTTCAGGGTTCCTTCATCATGTCAGAAGTTTCCTCTCGGTTTTCACTTCTATCAGTCATGCAAGTTCCATGTTGAGACTCAGGAATACCATTGCACTCAGATGTAGAAGAATTCTTAATTGCTTCTTCCATAATGATTTTGTTTTGCCAGTCATGGTTGTTAGCCCTGAGCTAAACCCCCAAACCTGGAGGATATTTGGACTACTCTTAGTCCAGCCTCTATCCTTTGACCCGCTTGGCATGGGTGACCCTACCAAAAGCCAAAGCATAAAACTCCAACTCCAGCCAACCTAGCTCTTCGGGTCATTGAGACACACAAGCCGCCAAACCATGAGAAGGCTGTGGTCCCTTGGAAGGTACATGCATCAGGATGCTCTTTATAAATTACCACTCAGCATTCAATGCTATCATCCCCTCAAAACTGATCAATATGCTTGAAGACTCAGGCCTCAGTACCTCCTCAAACAACTGGATTCTCAGTTTTCTCACTTGTAGACCCTAGTCAGTTCAGATTGGCAATAACTTCTCCTCCACAATCTCCATCAGCATGTTACTCCCCTGCTTTACTCACTTTATATTTATGACTGTGAGACAAAGTACAGCTACAATGCCACGTTTAAGTTTGCCAACAACACCACCGTTATTGGTGACAAATCAGCATATAAGAGGGTGATGAAAATCTGGCTGTGTTACCACAACCTCTCATTCAATGTCAGCAAAACCAAGGAGCTGATTGTTGACTTCACGAGGAGGAAATAAGAGGTCCATGAGCCAATTCTCATCAGTGGATCAGGGGTGGAGAGGGTCAGCAATGTGAAATTTCTTGTTGTTAACATTTCAGAAGACCTATCCTGGCCCCAGCACTTAAGTGCAATTACAAAGAAAGCACAGCAGCACCTCTACTTCCTTAGAAGTTTATGATGATTCGACATGATATCTATAACCTTGACAAGCTTCCACAGATGCATGGTGGAGAGTATATTAACTGGTTGCATCACGATCTGGTATAGAAACACCAATGCCCTCAATGAGAAAATCCCACAAAAAGTAATGGATACAGCCCAGTCCATCATGGGCTAAGCCATCCCCACCATTGAGCACATCTATATAGATTACTGTCGCAAGAAAGCAGCATCCATCATCAAGAACCCCCACCACCCAGAGCATGCTCTGTTCTCACTACTGCCATGAGGAAGAAGAAACACGAAGCTCAGGGCTCACGCCACCAGTTTCAATAACAGTTATTACCCCTCAACCATTAGGCTCTTGAAACAGTGCAGATAATTTCACTCGCCCCATCTCTGAACTGTTCCCACAACTTTGAAGGAATCTTCATCTCATGTTCTCAATATTTATTTGTTTATTTTGTTTTATTTCTGTTTTGTATTTGTACAGTTTGTTGTCTTTTTCACGTTGGTTGTTTGTCGTCATGTTGGGTGCAGCCTCTCATGGTATTATGATTTTTGGATTTACTGAATATGACTACAAGACAAAGAACCTCAGGGTTGTATGTGGTGACATTTATGTACTTTGATAATAAACTTACTTTGAAATTTGAACTTGGGCACAGGAAATGATATTAAACAAGTTTGAATCTTGAATCTTGCATTAGACTGGGTAACTTGTTCCAAGCATGACCTTTTGTGTCTTGAATTTCTATTTCCAGGTTTTTAAGACTGGTCTTTGCCAATCATTTATCTTTATTCGAGAATGGGGCACAGTTTTCTGCTCCATGGTCATGAAGTTTAAGGTAAATTCTGGTGGGAATCTTATATCACAGTTCGGAAGCAGCTGACAACTGTTAAAGCTATAACTTCAAAGCAGTCATTACTGTACTTCTTTGGAACTATCATCAAACTAACATGGCCAAATTTAAACACCTCAGATTAAGCAGGTGTGTTATACATGTGGTTATGACCAAAGGCAAAATGGCTAGAGGTATTTAGCACTTTATTGCAAGGGTATTTATAAGGTGCATCAAAAATCAAAATGTAATGAAAATAGTGAAAAGAAAACTGGCAATATTTCAAAAAGATATCTACCAGAAAGTACGGTAATAGCTCCATATTTATTCTGGTTCCGTGTGAACTCCCGACAGCCCCTTACCTCTCGCTCACTGAGAGTGATGAGCTCCTTTTTATAGGCACTAGGACATACCATCTTTGATTACAATAAAGTTAACTTAAGACTTAAGAATTAGAATATGATGCACCGCACAATCATACTACAAAATAAACAGAAATATCTACCTTAAATACAGTTTTAAAAAAACATACGCACATTTACACATCCCCATTACTAAAGGAATGAAATATTCCACCGTATATGGTGGGAAAGGCACCATAAACTAACCCAAGCGAATCAGCTTGGTTTAAGCTTCTTTATACCGGGGAAGACATAGAGGTGCGTACACTCAGCATAACGACAGCAGAATGTCAAGGCAATGCTTGTGTGCGTGTGTAAGGAGTGCATTTACCGAGTGCTCTCTGTCACCAGGTGTTAGCAGAAGAGATTTGCTTGACCAAGCAGATTAGCACAGCAAAACATATCATGGGTGTGGAAGAGTGGAACTAAGGAACTGGAAAAAACATTTACAGCTTCCTCAAAGCCACTTATGCAACCAATGCAAAAATATTTAGGCCATTACCCCTCTGATAATAACACAATTAAAACTGCAGGAAATAATTTCAGTCACAATCTAGAGAAAGTCTACAGATGTTGGAAATCCAAGCAATACACACAAAATGCTGGAGGAATCAGCAGGACAGGCTGCATCTATGGCAGCATCTAGCATCACCCTCTTGAAAAACGCTCTGATTACGGCCTCCGAGACAGAAATCACAGGGTCAGCAGATGCCGCAGGTGATTTGCACGGGTGTAGTTTTATTCTCCCTTTCAAAGCTTGAGTCCCGATGAAGGGTCTCAGCCCGAAATATTGATGCTACTTGGCCTGCTGAGTTCCTCCAGCATTTTGTGTGTGGTGCTTGAAATAATTCCAGTGTTGTATTTTTGTACAGCAAGCAATAACTTAATGTTGGTACTCTTTATAAGGATGTGAAACATTATTTGCTTCATCCACCATTTTCCAGTTAGGAAAAATAAAGCAATGTACAATAATTAATGTGCATGAGGAGCACTGATGATTGTACTGTACACTCCACAAATACACCAATATTAGGAGCCATTGATGGGATATTATCAATAACTCCTAATATCCAGATATAAGTTATTGAAGTAGTTATGTAGCATTCATGCCAGAACCACTACACTCAAAAACAGTTACTTCCCCCAAGCCATTAGGCTAATCAACATCTCTACCCATTAACTCCACCATACCCCAACTACAACACGCTTTATGTACATTAATCAGTCTATGTATATAAAATTATTCTATGTATTGTACACACAATCACATTCTCAACAGGTACTTGTATTATGTGCTTTATATGATCACTTTTACATTTATATTTACTGTGTATTTTATGCTTATTGTGTTTTTAATGCTGCATCAGATCCAGAGTAACAATCCTTTCATTCCCCTTTACACACATGTACTCAAGAATGACAATATACAATCTTGAATACCCCATTTCTTTCTGATAGAAGAAAAATTTACGGTGACCTGCTTCACTTCATATTGCAGTTTTCCATTTCGTTTCAAATGAGGTTCACACCTATACTTTGCGCAATATGTCACAAGTAGAGCCACCTTTGCTCCATTTCTATAACATTAGAAATCTGCTAAGGCTCTCCTTCTACAAGTTAAAGCAAGTCTTGTACCGCTGATCACAGATGAAAACTGTTCAGCTCTGAAGCTCAAGAGCTCCTCAAATATTTGCCGATCTTGATTAAAATTGATTTGAGCACTCTGCTGTCTAACGCATATCTCTTATTTAACTCAAGGCATTTACCAGTGTCATTATTTCTATCCAACAAAACACAACATAACAGGACTTTACCTTGTGTAACATGTTTATGTTATTCAAAGGTGTGTATAAAGTATGGCTGGGATTGCTATACTGGCTACTTGCTGTGTTGGAGGTACCCCATATCACAAAATCAACTCATTTAACCTATTTGTGGAAAGTCACTGTGTTTAGCTGTTCAAGTTCTGTGACAATGTGAAGCCTGTTTTCAGACACCACAAGCTGTTAATGGGCTGCCAGTTGCCATGAGGATATGCTATTGTTAAGAACTGCACAGTTTCCTGCCCAATGCACTAATCAATTATTGGAGCCTCTGGGAGAGGAGATCAGTGATTCTTTATGAAGCCAAGGACTACCTTCAAGGCAGAGGATTCATTGCAATAAAGGTCTCTGTTGAAGTGTCCTTTGCAAACAAACCACCTACTATCTGGAGTGCTGTTCAGCTTCGGTTGGTGTATTATGTGACTTGTTCCTAATTTGCATACAAATTGGTAGATTTAACAATCTTCATGCACAGACTTTAAATGCCAGCAACAGACAGGATCAACATTTTGGGACAATGTATGCAATGCGTCCTGGGTACACTTCTTCAGTTAATTATACGAAAAGCCTGCATATGTCACACTGCAGTACTTTAGGAACCACAAACCTTATTATCAGCTCTTGCTTAATAAAGTAACTCTTACAATATTTTGACTTCTAGTCTGTTACATGAGCTCTTTTGAAGCTAAACAAACACTCACTGATCACTTTATAAGGTACTTCCTGTATCTAATAAAGTGGCCACTGAGTGTATGTTCATGGTCTTCTGCTGCTGTAACCCATCAACTTCAAGGTTCGACATGTTGTGCGTTCAGAGGTGCTCTTCTGTACAACACCATTGTAACATGTGATTATTTAAGTTACTGTCGCCTTCCTGTCAGCTCACAATCAGATCACAAACAAGAGAAAATCTGCAGATGCTGGATCCAAGCTACACACACAAAATGCTGGAGTAACTCATCAGGCCAGGCAGCATGGCCTGATGAGGTCCTCCAGCATTATTCGTATGTAGCTCACAATCAGATTCAGGAATCATGCTTAATAAAAATGGCGTATACAGTGAAATTTGTTGTTGTTTTGCGGCAGTAGTACATTGTAATACACAGTCATAAAACAAACTATAAATTATAATAAGTAGTGCAAAAAGAGAGGAAAAAATAGTGAGCTAGGGTTCAGGAATTCATTGTCCATTCAGAAATCTGATGCTGAAGGGGAAGAAGCTGTTCCTAAGACATTGAGTTTGTGTCTTCAGGCTCCTGTATCTCCTTCTTGATAGTAACGAGAAGGCTTTTCCTGGGTGATGGGAGTCCTTAATCATGGATGCCGCCTTTTTGAGGCATTGCCTTTTGAAGGTGTCCTCGATGCTAGGGAGGATAGTGCCTAGGTTGGAGCTTTTTTCAATCCTGTGCAGTGGCCCCTGCATACCAGACAGTGATACAACAAGTTAGGATGCTCTCCATGTACATCTGTAGAAATCTTCGAGTGTCCTTGATGACATATCAAGTCTCCTCAAACTCGTAATGAAATATAGCCCCTGTTGTGTCTTCTTTGAAATTGCGTCTATATGTTGGGCTCAAGATAGATACTCAGTGCCGTTGACACCAGGAACTTGAAGCTGCTCACTCTTTCCACCTTTGATTTCACAATGAAGACTGGTGTGTTTTCCCTCAACTTCCCCTTCCTGAAGTCCACAATCAATTCCCTGATTTTACTGACACTGAGTGTAAGGTTGTTGTTGTGACACCACTTAACCAGCTGATCTATCTCACTCCTGTATGCCTCCTCATCACCATCTGAAATTCTACCAACAATAGTTGTGTCATCGGCAAATTTATAGATGGCATTGGAGCTGTGCCTAGCCACACAGTCCTGGGAGTAGAGTGGGCTAAACATGCATTCTTGAGATGCACCAGTGTTTATTGTCAGCAACGTGAAGATGTTATTTCTGACTTGCTCAGTCTGTGATCTCCTGGTGAGGAAGTCAAGTATCCAGTTGCAGAGTGAGGTACAGTGGCCCAGGTTTTGTAACTTCTGATTAGAACTGAAAACTAAGTGTTGAATATTGAGTTGTAATCAGTAAACATCAGCGTGACATAGGCATTGCTACTGTCCAGTCTTTAGTCTTTGTCCAATCACTGGGAATAGGAGTACTGGCAGGTGATCGGAATTTCCAAAGTGTGGGCGTGGGATGGCACAGTAAGGGTTCTTGATGGTAGTATAACAGTTTTCAAGTGTGTTGGCTCCTCTGCTTCCACAGGTGATATGTTGTGGTAGTTGTTCAGAGACTTCTTCAAGTTAGCCTGGTTGAAATCCCCTCACAATGATAGGGAAGAGATCAAGGTGCACTGTTTCATGCCTACTGATTATAATGCTCTGTCCTCCAGTGCCTGCTTGATGTTGGCCTGAGGTGGAATGTACACTGCTATCAGGATGATGGTGGAAAACTCCTTTGGCAGATAAAAAACGACAGCATCTGACCACTACATTTTCCAGGTCTAGTAAGCAGGTCTGAGAAAGAACTTCCATGTTTATGCACCATGATGAGTTAGTCATAAACCATACTCCACCTCCTCTACCTTTAAAAGACAGAGCCGACCGGTCTTTGTAGAGAATGGTGAAGATATCAGGCTGCAGCACATTGTCCAAAATGGTGCATGATAACCATGTTTCCATGAAGAAAATTACACAGCAGTCCTTGAAGTTCCTCTGGTACAGCAATCTTGCTCTGAGATCTTCAATTTTATTTCAATTTACTAGTATACATTTACTAGCAGATAGTCAGGAGTGCAGGGTTTAAGGCCTCAGCATTTCAATTGTACTTGTAGACTGGTGCATTGTCCCCATTTCCGTATTCTTAAAGGGAAACTGCACTTGAAACCCAATCTGGTGTCTGAGGTTTGGCAATTTTGAGTATCGATAGATTTTTTAAACATCTTAAAATAATGCTGCTTACTGAAGTACCCATATCTGTGAATGGACTTCAGCTGTAGTAGTCCTAAACAGGAATATTTGATGATTCCCATCGGAGCTGCAGGCAAAGAGTCACCACCTATAGGCACCATCTTACTGGAAGTTTGAACCAGACTAAACATTCTTCTCTGATCTCCCCCATTAGCAAAGTATTTTCACTCACAGAACTATCACCCACTGAATGCTTTTTTTTGTTCTTCCCACCATTCTCTGTAAACTCCAGAGACTGTAGTGCATGAAAATCCCAGGAGATCAGCAGTTTCTGAGATACTCACATCACTCCATCTGGCACTAACAATCATTCCACTGGCAGAGTCACTTTGATCACATTTCTTCCCTATTCTTACGTTTGATCTGAACAACAATTGAACCTCTTGACCATGTCTGCATGCTTTTATGCACTGAGTTGCTGCCATATGATTGACTGATTAGATATTTGCATTAGCGTGCAACTGTACACATGTATCTAATAAACTGGCCACAGAGTGTAATTGTTGTGAATGCTTAATATGTCACTGGCTGGATGATCCACAATTTATAGAAAAATGAAGATTTTAACATTGAAAGCATTCATGCCTCAGACTAGCAATTTATGCTACAGTTTGCAGTCTCCAAGTAATGGAAGCAATCACAATTCTTGCAGATAAGTAAGGAACACTTCAGAATTTTGATCTTCTGGGCTCATGCATTTTGGCATTCATTTGAGATATGTGCCCACATCATTGTGTGTTGTAATTTCTAATGTATCATGTCATTAAACCAACTGAGGACAGATTTGCCTTTGGGAATATAGAACATAGAACATAGAATAGTACAGCACAGTACAGGCCCTTCGGCCCACAATGTTGTGCCGACCCTCAAACCCTGCCTCCCATATAAGCCCCCACCTTAAATTCCTCCATACAAGACACTACCGATGCTGGAATTTGCAGAGACACTCAAAATACTAGAGGAACTCAGCAGGTCAGGCTCCATCTATGGAGAGACATGGTAGTTATGTTCTTGTTCGAAAACCTTCATCCTGACCCAAAATATCAATAATCCATGTCATTCCAGAGACGCTGTCTAACCTGCTGAGTTCCTCCAGAGATTTGCAATTGGAAAAGACAACAAAACAAGCAAATGAATTTCATCACCACCCACAATCGTCAATATAGTTGGATTCAAATGCTTAAAGGTGAGTTTCCCCAGTTCCCATTTCTTATCTGTGCAACTACCACAAGCAACCAAAACAATTATCTGTATATTCCTACATTATCACAAAAAATATCAAATTATTAAAGGAACTGCTTTGGTGGTAAACAAACTCACATTGAGTTAAAGCTGGGCAAACCCATTTCTGCCACTGTTAAAATCAGTTTTAAGTATTTTCTATACAAGCCCAAGCTCTAACATAAGTCCCACCAACACAATGTCTTAGCAGTGTCTCTGTTGTCAACAAGTTTACTGATAATAGCAGAGGTAGTTTACCTGAGGATAAGGTGATGTTCTTGGTTTGGATTTTGTTCTGTTAAGACGGGATTTGGATGCCTTCCTTGAGTCATTGATGGTTGGCGTTGAGTTTGAGTATGGGAAAGATGGTTTTGCTGCTGTTACTTGATCCAGTGATAGCTGTAACCCTTTGTATTCTGCATCCCTAGAAGAAATCAAGCAGCAAATCTTGTTAGGTTCAATACATAGATGTCACATACACACGTGCACACAACCACAATCATATGAACATACAGACTCGCATTTGAAGACTTCCAATAACATTATATCACTCTTATGATCATTTATATTACCACTCTAAATATCTTAATCAATTGACTGTTGTTGACCACTTCCTTGTCATCATCTCTAAGTTGAAACTTAAAATGCACATATAAAAAAAGTAAAGGCCATCACCACTCATCAACAAATGTGAATAACTATCCCAGTCAGAAAATCCTTCCCATATATAATTTTTGCATGTACTCCCTGCAACTCCACTCTAATCACAAATTCATAGTTAGCTTATGTTTATGCTAATACTCTAGGTGAATCTTCTCAACTGTATTTATTTAATCCCATTTGTAATTCCTATATTTATTTCCCTATCACAGAATATTGTGGAGTCATACAACAGAGCAAAAGGCCCTTCCACCTATTGAGTCCGTGTCATGGACCTCCGTAGCTTTCTATTAACTGTGTTTCTGGTATTTGCCTGCAGTGCTCCATGTGGCAGCGCATTTCCCGTTCCTACCCCTTCCTAGATAAATATTAATCCACATACCATTGCAACTATGGAAATCTGCATCAAATGCATTCACCAACATTCAGTCCCATCCTTGCTTTTCCTTCACTAGCACATGTGTACAGAAAACAGATTTTGAGAAGCATCTTTCTCATGTCATTCTGAGACAGGTTAGTCATGTCTCGGATGAAAGCACCCTTACACGTTAGTCAAAACAGCCCAAGGTCTTGCAGAAATTATGGCAGTCATTGACACATTGAACTATGGGAGGACTGAAGAATTAAATGTTCCATGCACTAATGAATTACCAAATCATACTCGGCCAGACATTTAATTTCTTTCTTTGCACATGGGGTCATTGAAGCAGCCTTAAATGTCATAATACATAAATACTTGCACATCATAATCAGATTATCTGCATTCATTCCTATCACGTAGAATACATGAAGCATACATGGTACTAAAGTCCAATATCCACCTCACATATAAAATATTAACTATGTCTGCCTCAAGTGAGATAGCATTAAATGTTCAGCTGAAAAACAGAGCTGTCAGTCCAATAGCTTCAGGTCAATATTGATCCTTTCCAAAGTATCATTGACACCGTTGCATAAAGCATTGATTAAATTTATGTATTCATTTGATTATAAGGTTTTTACAAGTTGAAGAAATCAGTACTTGTATAACATAGTTTGATAAATTTCTGTGTTTGCTTTTATTTAGTCAGACTGAGTTGAGTAGTAATTATCAGAGAGTTTTTAAACATTCTAATCCTAGACTCGTGCAGCTGCCACAGTTACAGTCTCCCAAAGCAGCTTAGCATAGGCTTAGCTAATAAAGAAAAAATGAATTAACAAGCTTTCTTCATCACAATCATGCATTTTTGAGATGCCATGGTAAATATGATGATATTTTTAATGCATACATCAGCCTGCATTACCTTAATCACATTTCTCAGATGGAGTAACTATTAAGAACATCAATTTATATAACGGGGGTGCATCATTTTATAATTATGTATATATAATTGGAAAATGGATATATTTATAAGGAGGGTTGAGTAAGTTTTGACTACAGTTGAAGCAGGGTGAGAGGACTGTGAGTAAGTGGTCTTGAGTCTACACAAATTACAGAGTTATAATTTGAAGTCATATACTGTATAGTAATTATAATAATTTGATTTAATATTATGACTTAAAATGAAATAACTAACCACAGTTATTTAGCAGGAGAGTGGTAAGTCTGTGAAATTCATTGCCACAGACAGTTGTAGAGGCCAAGTCATTGGGTATATTTAAAGCAGAGGTTCGCTCAAAGGTTACAAAGAAGAGGAAGGAGAATGGAGTTGAAAGTGAAAATCAACAATGACTGAATGGCAGAACAAGCTCGACAGGCTGAATAGCCTTGTTCTGTCCCTATGTCTTATGGCCTTATGGTCTTATCTTGCCTAGAAGTAAGGGAGAAATCCAACATGATCTTTAAGTGGAGTGTCTACTGACCTTGCAGTGAAGGAAAGCAGGATAGCTTTGTAGATGTTTCTCAGCAATAAAGTTAACCAGAAGACCAGATGGCTAGAAGTTCCCAGAGTGAACATATTTCATTTTCAATCATCAGACACAAAGTAAGGCAGTAAAATGACAACTGTGTTGCAAAACTATCCCCTAACCCTATTTTACCTGTTGACTGCAGTCATTCAGCTCCTCACGTAAATGCATACATTTTATAGTTTTACACATGTATGTATACACACTAACAAATGCATTTTTACACGTGTGTACACACACTTGATTGTCTTCAAACAATTCCTGAATATACTCAGTCCATCTGTTCATAACCTCATCTTTTTCCATGATAATGGTACCGTCCTTTGCTTACAAACATCCACCTGAAGAACAGAGGAGCTCTTTACCAGTGATATTCTTGATTTGTTGATATAACCTTTTTGGATCTGTAATAGGAATTTTTTTCTAATTGCTCACATTCCTGGTTTAACCATTCTTCTTTGGCTTTTTGACATAAGCTTTGAACTTTTTTTAATCTAGGGACTTATATTCTCTTGGATTTGCTTTCTTCCATCCTTTCTTCCATTAGATTCTTGATTTCATCTGTCATCCATTTATTCTTTGTATTTTTTACTTTTTTAGGAATCACTGACTTTGCTGATTCTACCAAGGCACCCTTCAGAGAGTTAAACTTCATTTCTACATGATTGCTATCATCTTTAACAGATTCTATTTCTAGACTTTGAAATATATTCCTTACTTCAATTGTAAATTTTTGTCTTAAGTTTTCTTCTTTAATTAATTGCAGGTGGTCAAGGGATTGTTCAGGTTTTTGCTTCTTTAGTTTTTTTTAAGTTTTACTTTTACATGACATATTATGGTCACTGGGTTACGGTCACTATTACAGTCTGCACCTGGCCATGTTTTGCATTGTGTCACTGAGCTTCTAAATCTTTGATTTATAGTAATAAAGTCAATTTGATTTCTGGTGTTGAATGGTTTTTAAAGTAGGTATTCATAATGATCTTGCACCATTCTACCCATATCTTGCCTCTTTCATTTCTTTCCCCTAGTCCAAATTTTCCTATGGTATTTCCATCAGCACCTTGTCCTACTTTAGCATTTAAATCTCCCATGACAACAACAATATCTTGAGATTTGCATCCATTCTTTGCTTGTTCAAGCTCTTCATAGAATTTATCTGTATCCTCATTTGTTCCATCCGTTGTTGGTGCATATACCTGTATAATTGCTAAATCAAATGGTTGTCCTCTGAATCTAACAAGGAGTACTCTTTCTGATATTGCCCAATGTCCTGAAATAGTGGTCCCCAAACTCTGGGCCGTGGACCGATACCGGGCCGCGAAGAATGCAGCGGTGCAGCGATAGCCAGAATGCACCCAGCACATCTTTAAGAAAAAAGCCAGCAATCGCCTCTGATCTGGGCTGACATTTACGTGCTGGGAGGCACCTAATTAATTAGCTTGTTTATTTCGGCTTTTTTCTTAAAGACGTGCTGGGTGCATTCCGGCTACCGCTGTACCACTGCATTCTTCGCGGCAATGTATCGGTCCGTGGTCCAGAGGTTGGGGACCACTGTCCTAAACACTTATTGCCATGTTTTCGTCCATAAGAAATTCCTACTCCATTAGTATGGGATGTTCCTCAAGAATAAGTTAGTGTTTTATTTCTATCCTGACATGTTTCAGCACCTGTCCAACGAACTTCGCTAATTCCCATGATGTTAATCTTTCGTGTTTCCATTTATCACATTGTCCAATCTTCCTGCTTGATATAGGGTTCTTACATTCCAAGTGGCAATAATTTTCTTTTGTGTTACTTGAACTTTATGAGCTGTAGCTTGATGATGGTCGGGGATCCCCTGCTGCCCAGAATTAACCCTACTGAGCGAAGCATCTTTGGAATTGTCTTGAAGATCTTCTTGACACTGTTGTTGTGCAATACGTTTTGTGAGTTTGACCATAGTTTTCTTAGCAAATAGATTCTAGGAAACCTAGTATCTAGCAACGGTGGTTTGCTATTTGCCTTCCATTGGGCGAACTAAAGAAATTCACCATTTCCCTTCCCAAATGTTCATCCGCCTGTACTGTAGCCATTGACATTTGAGATCCTAGGTCATCCGCCTTCTCTGTCATAAGTTCAGTTACTGAACTTGCCGGATCCACTGTTGGCCTTTGCTCGTATCCTGAGCAGAAACCCTTGCAGGTTCTACTGTTCCGGGTCAGAGCGGCCCTGGGAGGAATGAATGACTAAGGGGTAACTCCACTTTCTCCAAAACTCTGAAATTCCCCAATAAGAGCCTCATCACCAGTTGCAGTTTAGAGTCATACCCAGTTCATAATGCAATAAATAAGATGAAGAAAGGAAAGGCAGCAGGTGCTGATGAATTAGTAATAGAACAAGTTATCGCCCTTGAAGATTATGGATTTGAAAAATCTTACTGATTTAATCAATGACATTTATGAGACTGGAATAATACCAGAAGAGATGAAAAAAATCAGTATTTATCACTCTTCTTAATTAACTTGGAGCAATAGAATGTGAATTACATAGGACCATAAGTTTAATGAGTCATATCACTAAGATACTTCTAAGAATTTTGATGACAAGAGCTAAAAGTGAGATACAAGCTGAAATAGGTAAAGAACAATCTGGTTTTGTGAAAGACAAAGGTACAAGAAACACAATACTGATGTTAAGGATACTATCAGAACGAGCCAGTCAAGTGCAAAAAGATTTGTCTGTTTGTTTTCTCGACTACACAAAAGCATTTGATTAAGTGAAGGACAATAAGTTATTTGAAATATTACAGAAAACTCCAGATCTAAAGTTGAAAGACCTCTGCCTAATCAGAAATCTGTACTGGGAACAAACTGCCACTGTAAGAATAAATGGAGAAATGAGTCAGTTTACGAAAATCAAGAGCGACATTAGACAAGGTGTGTTTTCTCCCCTGATTTGTTTAATGTGTACAGTGAGACAATATTACAAAAAATAAGAGACATCTTGGGTATCAAAATTAGCGGTGAAAACATCAATAATTTTAGAGTTGCGGATAACACTGTGTTAATTGCAAGTACGGAGGAAGAACTACAAAACTTAATTGATATAATTGTTGAAGAAAGTGCAAAAATGGGTCTATCTATCAATTGCAAAAAGACAGAATGTATGGTGATATCCAAAAAGCAGGAGAATCCTAACTGCAGGCTGAGAATAAACGGAGAAGATATAAAACAAGTACAGAAGTTTTGCTACTTAGGAAGCTGGGTGACATCAGATGGCAGGTGCGACATAGACATCTAAAGAAGAATAGGGATGGCAAAAGACACCTTTACGAGAATGAAGAGTATAGATAGATAGATAGATAGACATACTTCATTGATCCCGAGGGAAATTAGGTTTCGTT
The DNA here is from genome assembly GCF_963921235.1 of Mobula hypostoma. Lineage (NCBI taxonomy): Eukaryota > Metazoa > Chordata > Chondrichthyes > Myliobatiformes > Myliobatidae > Mobula > Mobula hypostoma. The sequence continues at coordinate 102,364,003 of NC_086098.1, read as the reverse complement.
ACAGTTGCACCAACCAAGAACAGAGTACAAACATAGCAATACAAAACCACAAACAATCAAATAATAATATGTAAACTATGCCAGACAGAAATAAGTCCAGGACCAGGAATGACTTCCCATGACGCTCAGTGCTGCATCCCGGTGAAATGAGTCTCACTGACTAACACTAAACTAGGCATGACAACCTGCCTCAGAGCACTGAAATGTTACGTTTATCCAGTTGTGTTATATGGCCCAGAATGTTGGACAATATCTAGTAACATGAGGAAACGAATTGAAACAGCAGAGATGTGGCTTTTGAGGAGGATGCAAAGAATATCATAGACGAAATGAATATCTAATGAGGATGTCATGAAGAAAGCAAGCACAAAAAGAGAAATAATGTATGAGATCATGAAACGGCAATGTGACTTCATTGGACATCTGATTAGGAAAAGGGGTTAGAATGCACGGTAATTATGGAAAAGATTGAAGGGAAGAAAGCAAGAGGAAGACAAAGAGAAATGTTGATGGAGACAGCAGCCAGAGAATTGGAAATGAATACCAATGAATTGATCCACTTGACCCGAAACAGGAGTGTATGGGCCATGGCAGTCAAAGCTCAAGCTAGGCATGGCACCTGATGATGATGATGATCGCACACACACACAAAAGACATATAAAGTATTTTAAAAGTATGTAGGCAGTAGGCCAAAGAGCATTTTCCATAAAGACCTGTCACAGCAGCATTCAGTAACACTTTTAGTTCAAGGTGAGTGTAGGCTGCTAACATGCAGGCCTTACAACGATGACGTCGACGCAGACTGAGAGGCCAGCATCGGGCATTTTCATGCCTTACAAGGTGCAGTTTGAAAGGCTGTGTGGGGCGGCACTCCTCGCACAGACGTTTCACAGTATTATTTTACAAGGCCAAGTTGCGAGCTCGACATCAACCCGGCGCGGATGGAGAGCGCGCATGGGGGCGGTCTGTCACTGGATCGAACTCAGGAACATCCGTTCTCGAGCCCGGCGCTGATCTCACTGCGCCACCAACCGAACTAACACCACCAAAGGCCAATTCTACATGTGCTTTGAAATTTTTGCTTCCATTTCAACAGAGTCTCCTGTTTAAGATGTCACTCATAGATATGGTGCCCAATGCATTGTTAAAATGTCTCCAGATGTAGATGGACTCAATAGGTCAGGCATCATCTATGGAAAGGAATAAAAAGTCAACCTTCATTGAAGCACCTCGACCTGAACCTTGCCCGGCCTATGGAGTTCCTTCAGAATTTTGTGTTTGTTACTCTGGATTTCTATCATCTGCAGAATCTCTTGTGCAAAACTAAATGCAATGGTTGGCAGGCAGAGCCTCCTGAAAAAATGTGCTGCAGGATAAGAATGGAATAGAAATCTGTATTAACCTCTGACATGATTCATTCCATTTAGGTGAAGCAGTTAAAATTTCCCCTTTGGTTTATAAATGAGAAAGCAGAGGGGAAAAAAAGATTGTTACTTATATAGTACCTATCATTTCCCTTTCAACTAATTAAATGTGTTTTAAGTGAATTTTATGTTATAATGTAGTGTTGCACTGACACAAGAGGTAGTCAAGCAAATAATTTTGACTCTCAAGATGAGAAAAGGTCCTATAACAAATGATAAAATGTGAAAATTTAAAACCAAGACAGGAATGCATTTAATTTACTCCTGCTTATTTCAATTTGTCAGCTCTTTTTATATGTTGTAGTAACTGATGAGAAAAAGTTCAGAATTTTAAAAACTACATTGGGCAAGAAACTTGTTATTTGCTAACTGGAGAAAAAACTGTCCATCTCTTGATACTGACTCCATTGAACTCAACAGAAGCAAATGTCAAGAGGGAAGTACAAATGCTGATAATTACAAAGCCATTTAACAATAGTGATCTTCTTCCCTGCTAAAAGTGAATAATAATCAGCTTCTTCCCTGATTGCACATTAAAAGTATTATATATATTATATAGCCTTTAATTCAATAAAGTATAAAAAAGTATTAAATGGTCACAAATAGGACGGGGTACTTCACTGAACGTAATAACCTTGGTTTTGATTATCAAAGAGAAATCATGCCACTTTCATAACAATTGCAACATTTGTTTAACCACCTCCTGTCTACATTACAACATAAAATTCACTTCAAACACATTTCATTGGTTGAAAGAGAAATGATAGGTACAATATAAGTAACAGTCTCCTTTGTTGATCAATTGAAGGAAGTGCACTTCAAGCAATGAATATGTGAAATGAGAACTGATAAATGGAAAAGCAAATTGTGTGTCCTCAGACATGTGAGGAATGCGGTTCGCTCACAGTCGACGTGAATTGCTGTTCCCTGCACTGAGAAGTACCAGGCCAGTTCAGTTCAGTGAAGAACTTTTCTTGCCTGTAATCACTCCTAGGTCATCACTAATACCAGTCTGCTAATGGAAAGTAAATAAGCATTTTACAGAGCCACAAAAGAGGTACATGAATGGATATGTTCTGAAACAGTTAATAATCAGAAGAATCTCAGGGCAAGGACATGTGCTCCATTTCTTTGTGTGTGTGTGTATATATATATATATATATATATAAAAGGGGGGGAGAGGAGAGAGAGAGAGAGAGAGAGAGAGAGAGAGAATGAGAATGAGAATAGAAGAGTAGAGAGTGGTTAATAATTAACAGTTCCATTACAGCTCCTGTGTGGTTCATTTGTTTTCCTTGGACATCCCATTTCTGTGGCATGCACATTATTTACATTTATTTTGCACTAATCTGCTTAAGCTACTATTACACCAGTGCTTGACTAAACATGTATTTTCAGCTTTGTGATTGCCAATTCTCAATTGATTGCTTGTTTAATCCCATTATTCTAAATCTGAATCACACAATACTTTCAGGTGAGTTTAACTTTGAGTAAAGCAGCACTTCATTGCTTGGGTAAGACAAAAGCTGAAACATCTTTCCCGAGCATTTGTGTGCATAAATTTTACCATTTTGAACAACCAACCTATGAATTTTTTTTTACAATATTGAACTAACTGTTGCCGGTGGCTGGGGGTGGGGCTGACATTCTGCATTCAGCCACAGAAATAGATCTCAGATTTACACTGACCCACTGTAAATTCAGGAGACATTTACTGACAGATGTCAATACATTAGCCACTGTGCTCTATCACTTGACTCTACAGCCCACTCACCTTGCCAGATGCCTCATGGATACAAGGAATGTGCTCAGCCTACCTTCTGCATCTGACCCACATACATACAGCAGGAGCTTGCAAGTGGAGACTACAGTCATTGGGAATAGATGATTATCTTCCAAGCAAGCACTTACTTCATGTATTAACAATATAAGGGAAGTTAGATCTTGCCTTATGTCACTTAACTGGAGTATAGAAAGCACCTTCTCCCTTCCCAAATTTATAATAAACTGCCTAAAAGTTTTACAGCCCAAAAATATCCCAATTTTAAGAAGTTCAATCACAAACAAGAGAAAATCTGCAGATGCTGGAAATCCAAGAACACACACAAAATGCTGGAGGAACTCAGCAGGTCAGGCAACATCTATGGAAAAGAGTACAGTCGACTCCCCAGTCCTGCTGAAGCGTCTCGGCCCGAAACGTCAACTGTACTCTTTTCCAAAGATGCTGCCTGGCCTGCTGAGTTCCATTTTAAGAAGTGCTTTTTTTATCCGTGTTCCCACACAGATGTGCATCTCAGCAAAAGTAGAATCTATCATACTGATTTCAATTAAATGAAATTTTAAAATGATACAAAATTATTTAGTGGTAACATTGCGGGTCATTAATACATTTTAAAAACAAATATGTAAAACGTGCTTATTAGATCCCTTGTCCTGCAAAGACTTTCCAGGAACCCATAATTGGCAGAAATTCTGATGGTAAGTCTTGTGAACAGTGCCAGCACAATATTTTCTAAATTTGTGCAAAGATCATCCACACTTACATACAGTAAATACACTTCAGACGTAAGATTCACAATCTTTTCACGAAGACAGTGCCCCCTAAAATTTAGGCTTGAATAATTTTTTGTTCTTAGTGCAAAATACTTCATGCATATTTTGTTTGTAATTGAATGGGTTCAAGGATTCCATTCCATAAACACTGGAGGAGTCACATTTATAGGTGCACCACCTGTTTCTTTAAAAAAAATCAAATTAGTTTTGAGCAGAATGTACAGTACTTCCACAAGCACTCCTTTCAAAAGCTGCCTTGGGGACACTGATAGAAATGAAAAGCTGACAATCATTTATATCAATCCTGCTGTTGTAAAACCAGACAAAACCAACAGGGTTTAAAAGGTCAATTTAATTCATTTATATATCTGGTGCAAAACTTCATGCATTGGAAGCACGTGTAGAGAACTGCATGAGGAAGGTCCAGCAGGTCCACTAATAATGATGAACAAGAATGGATGGAAAGGAAATACAAAAATCGGGATGAAGGAATAAAAAATAATTTACTGTTAAAGGGGGAAATACCACAGGGCTATGGGAAAGAGGAAAGGAATGGAACAAATTTAATAAATTTTACAATGAGCTAGAACAGGAACGATGGATTGATTGGCTTGTTCTGACTTCTGCACTAGCTAATCAATTGTTAAATTTCTAATCTCTTTCAAGATGGACAAATACATGAACTGAACCTTATTTCTGTCTCTGTTGATTTGCTGAGCTATCTGCCATTTTCAGGTATTAATCTAGCATTCTCATACTAACAGTATTTTTCCTTTATCTTGCATAACATAGTTCAGTCAGGCGAGTGCAAGTGCCAAAGGCAATTGCAGAGTGTGAATGATGAGATGTAATAAAACATTTAGGTGCACAGCAATAGTTCAGCATTACATGATTCCAAAACAACAAGAAAACTATCAGACGTTTATAATTAAGTGAAAAAAAAGCTTAGAACTGTCTTTGTTTCAGTACTTCATGTTTCTTGGAAGCTGAGTATCATACCTATTACAATGGAATTTGTGTTGGATTGAGACAAGATTCTTTTGCCTAATCAAGGTGACCATATATTTCAAACAATATTTCAGAATCCTGGGTCACTGGCAGGATAGATCTACCAGCAGTGGTAGCATAGTGGTGGGCAGGTGGCTGTCAATGGCATGGAGACCGCCCGCATGGCTTCAGGTTCAGCATGGGTAAAAGAAAGTGTCCTGCTGATTACCATCTACTGTCCCCTCTCAAATACACAGAGGGGCAAACACACAGACTACCACGTACAAAATGTTGGAGGAAGTCAGCAAGGCAGGCAGCATCTAATTTATTTTTTTTAGGGGTAGAACATGATAACAGGCCCTTCTAGCCCAATGAGCAACCTACTAACCAGTATGTCTTTGGGATGTGGGAGGATACCAGAGCACCCAAAGGAAACCCACATAGTGATGGAGAGAACATACAAACTCCTTACAGATAGTGGCAGGAATTGAACCTGGGTTACTGGTGCTGTAAAGTGTTGTACTAACTGCTATGCCACTGTGCTGCCCGCTACTGTGCCTTCTCTGCCCAGAACATCAGCCGTTTATTCCTTTCCGTGGATCTGCTGAGTTTCTCCAGTATTTGCATGTGCTACTCTGGATTCCCAGCACCTGCAGCATCTCTTGTGTTTATCAAAAACACACAGACTCTCATCAGAGTGGGGAAGTTCAATGGAGACAGCAGATGCTGGAATCTAGAACAACATACAAGAGGCTGGAGGAACTCAGCAGATCAGGCAGCATCTATGGAAGAAAATGGGCAGTCAACATATTTAGTTGAGACTCTTCAGCTGGTTCAGATGAAGGGTCTTGACCGAAAATGTCAACTTTCCATTTCTTCCACAAATGCTATCTGACCTGTTGATTTTCCTCAGCATCATATCTGTCGGTTGGAAACTTTAATGTCCATCACACAAAATAGCTCAGTTGTACATCAACACACACAAAATGCTGGTGGAACACAGCAGGCCAGGCAGCATCTATAGGAAGAGCTAAGAGCTGGAAAGTTGATTGGCAAAAGGGATACAAGGCTGGAGAAGGGAGAGGATCATGGGACGGGAGGCCTAGGGAGAAAGAAAGGGGGAGGGGAGCACCAGAGGAAGATGGAGAGCAGGGGAGGGGTTATAGTGAGAGGGACAGAGAGAGAAAAAGGGGGGGGAATAAATAAATAAGGGATGGGGTAAGAAGGGGAGGTGGGGCATTAGCAGAAGTTAGAGAAGTCAATGTTCATGCCATCAGGTTGGAGGCTACCCAGACGGAATATAAGGTGTTGTTCCTCCAACCTGAGTGTGGCTTCATCTTTACCGTAGAGGAGGCAGTGGATAGACATATCAGAATGGGAATGGGATGTGGAATTAAAATGTGTGGCCATTGGGAGATCCTGCTTTCGCTGGCAGACAGAGCATAGGTGTTGAGCAAAATGTCTCCCAGTCTGCATCGGGTCTCGCCAATATATAGAAGGCCACATCAGGAGCACCGGACGCAGTATATCACTCCAGTAGACTCACAGGTGAAGTGTCGTCTCACCTGGAAGGACTGTCTGGGGCCCTGAATGGTCGTGAGGGAGGAAGTGTAAGGGCATGTGTAGCACTTGTTCCGCTTACAAGGATAAGTGCCGGGAGGGAGATCAGTGGGAAGGGATGAGGGGGACGAATGGACAAGGGAGTCACTTAGGGAGTGATCTCTGCGGAAAGCAGAGGGGGGGGGGAGGGAAAGATGTGCTTGGTGGTGGGATCCCGTTGGAGGTGGCGGAAGTTTCGCTGAACACTTACGTTCTGTCCACCAGAGAAAGCAGGATCTCCCAGTGGCCACACATTTTAATCCCATGGCCCATTCCCATTCTGATATGTCAATCCATGGCCTCCTCTACTGTCAAGATGAAGCCACACTCAGGTTGGAGGAACAACACCTTACATTCTGTCTGGGTAGCCTCCAACCTGATGGCATGAACATTGATTTCTCTAACTTACATTAATGTCCCTCCTCCCCTTCTTACCCCATCCCTTATATATTTATTTATTTCCCCCCCCTTTTTTTTCTCTCTCTGTCCCTCTCACAATAACTCCTTGCCTGCTCTCCATCTTCCTCTGGTGCTCCCCTCCCCCTTTCTTTCTCCTTAGGCCTCCCGTCCCATGATCCTCTCCCTTCTCGAGCCTTGTATCCCTTTTGCCAATCAACTTTCCAGCTCTTAGCTCTATCCCTCCCCCTCCTGTCTTCTCCTATCATTTCGGATCTCCCCCTCCTCCTCCCACTTTCAAATCTCTTACTATTTCTTCTTTCAGTTCGTCCTGACCAAGGGTCTCTGCCTGAAACGTTGACTGTACTTCTTCCTATGGATGCTGCCTGGCCTTCTGCGTTCCACCAGCATTTTGTGTGTGTTGCTTGAATTTCCAGCATCTGCAGATTTCCTCGTGTTTCAGTTATACACCTCCTGCTTCCTCAGGAAATGCATCCGATATAATCCAAGGCCTTTCCCATTCCAGTTATTCTCTCTTCACCTCACTTCCATTAGGCAGAAGATAATAAAAATACTTGAAAACATACATTACCAGGCTCAAGGACAATTTCTATTTTGTTGTTTATAAGGCTTTAGATTGGACCTCTTGTGCAATAAAGATAAACTTTTGATCTTTCACTCGACCTTGTGGTGGCTTTTACACCTTATTGTCTACCTGCATTGCACTTTCTCAGTAACTGTAACTGTAACACTATATTTTGTACTATCATGGATAAAAAACCTAGTTTCTATATCAGTCAGCGCAAAATCACCAGATTATTTGAAAAATCCATCGGTTTCATTAATGTTCTTCAGGGTTGGAAACCTGACACTCATACCAAGTCTGGCCTATGTCACAGAATTGTAGAATCAAACATCATAGTGATGAGCCCATCAGCCCAATGTGCCCATGCCAATATTTTGCAAGCTACATTAATACCATTTACCTACATTAGAACAGTATCCCATACCTTGCCTTTTCAAGATTTCAAATATCTTTTAAATATAGTGACTGATATATGTAAAGAATTGTGATAGGCTTTTAACTTCTTCCTCAAATCACACAGGCAATGTGAAATGAACTATACAGTAGGTTTTAGCTTTAACAATGATGTCCACAACTCATGACCAAATAAGAAAAGGTGAAGTTATGGAACCTTGTGCTCTCTTAATGGATAATGTTGGTTAATATTAGTGACGGCATTTTGAGGCATTGTGAGAAATTCTCTGAACAGATAGATAAGAATGTGAGCAGGTGAGTAAAATACCTCTCAATTAACAGAGAAGACCTGCTGGAAAGGATTTTGTGCGAACTCCATCAAAGGCTGCAGACTGGTCAATGGTCTACAGTCACTCGTATTGACACTGTGCATAATTTCAAAATAATGTATTTTCAAAGTCACTGGTAAAATGGGGGCACTTGGCCAAAGGCTTTGCATATGGTTCTTCACAACTGCAGTGTTGAAAGCTTTTGTAATCACCAATCAGCAGTGCCAGTGACAGCTGATGCAAGCAAATTAATGTAAAAAAGAGAGACATGTCACTCTCAGTACCTCCTCAGCGAACCTGCAATGCCATAAGTATTAAAGATTTAAATTCATCAATCTTCAAAGTGAATTTTCAGAAATAAAGCAATCATACTCAGAAGAAAGATCAAAGGAAGCCACTCTCTTCCTATGAGCCTCAGAATAAATGTAAATAACCATGGCCTAATTTACCACCATGTTGTGTCTTAGAAAAATCCATCTCAATTAGACATTGTTGCCTTAAAACCACAGAATAATTTACACAAAAATAGTTTAGAGCCTGGATTGGGTTTCTTTTCAGCCAGCAGCTCTGCAGAGAACCAGTGGGCTGAAAGTATTACACATCAGAACTGTTTTGACTCCCACACTCATGCATTACAGCCTGTAAGTACAGAAGGCATTGAAGGTCAGCTTCTAGTGCATCCAATTTTCTCCTGCACTATCAGATTCAGCACTGAGTGGTAAACTGTTTCTAAGTCGTAATGAGCTAAGAGGCTGGATATACAAATCTAGCCTTCATGTTTATGCAGGCTGCAGGACTCCTTAAGTTCATTCGGCAGAATTCACCTAGACCGTTAAGGGTTAAGTTTGCCACGTATGTTATGTGTTACGTTGAACTTTATTGTGTTTTTTGGGTGGCAGGGTCTTTTCTTATATATATTCACGTGGTCAAGTGGTTAAGGCATTCGACTAGCGACCTGAAGGTCGTGAGTTCGAGCCCCAGCCGATGTAGCATGTTGTTTCCTTGAGCAAGGCACTTAATCACACAGTGCTCTGCGACGACACTGGTGCCGTTGTATCGGCCCTTGCCCTTCCCTTGGACAACATCGGTGTCGTGGAGAGGGGATACTTGCGGCATAAGCAACTGCTAGTCTTCCATACAACCTTGCCCAGGCCTGCACCCTGGAGAGTGAAGACTTTCCAGGTGCAGATCCATAGTCTCGCAAGACTAACAGATGCCTTATTTTATTTTTATATATATACACACACAATGTTGACACTTATTGGCAAGAGAAATAAAATGTACATTAGAAGTAATTACACTCGTGTCAATTTTTGTCGCCACTCCTACAAGGTCTTGGTTTGTGCATCTACTATGACTCGCCAATCAAATGAATGGGGGTCACTGACCTGGATGTCAAATAAACAATTTGGGTTTTAATTTTTTAATCAATAATATTATTTCTTTCACTTAGACAAGTTTTTCAATAAATTTATTTTTAAAGAGTAATTTTTAATGTCTTGAATTTTTTAGAATAATTTCAATTGAATGTAAGTGTTTCTGATTATCAGGGATGTTTAGAAAGAGTTTCTAAAGGACTTTTACTGACAAGCCTTCAAAGTGCTCCAGGGATGGGGACTTAGGAGGCACCACCTGAGGGAAAATCACCATTCACAGACCACTCTACATCATGGGATGGCCCAGACTTTAGGTCTTAAGATCAAATGGATCAAGGGATTAGTGAAAGGTTAATGTAGCCACTAGGATCATTATTGAATGGGAGGACCAATACCAGCTGTGAACCATTTCAACCACAATCCAGCTCCTCATTGTAGTGTAATGTTCTTGTCTACAAACCACATCAATGCTTTGGGACATATCCAACTATTGCAAAATAATAGACTAACCTGTAGTGATTTCAAAGCTTTGATTGGAATGGAAATGAAGGTTATAAATAGCACAAGTAACAACTGTCCTCCATCTCTCCATATGAACATTAATATCTCATGTCAATAAACCATTCACTCTACCAGAATTAACATTGTTTATTGAAAATAAAGCTTGTTTAGCACAGCTCCAAAAATAATCACGATCCAACCTCAGTCATTTTTTAAGTGCACTTTGTTCTGGTGTTGCAGGTCAGTTTTATGAAATTGCTTACTATAGTGCCGGGGAAACTGCATTTAAAGATATTATGAGGAGATAATTAGATACTCACGTAAGAACATAATTGACACTGACAATGCAGTGGGGCCTGGAGGATCTGCTGTTGTGGACTATTGTTGCATAGCTCTGAACCCAGACCCAGCCTCCATGCTTTGCAAGGAAGCGATAATATTTTGTGGTTACCTGTCCTTTGACAAGCACTGTTAACAGAAAGGAAATGTAATTAGCATTATATAAAAATATGTTCACAACATTAGAACACAATGCACATCCTGTTTTAATACTGTTTCTAAGATTGCAAGAGTGACTTTGAATGTATTTATAATTCCCCCAAGTTATACTCTTCAAGCAATCAAGATCAAGTTTTGATTCCAGAAGTAAAGTAATTTGGCATCTTGGCCAGACAACTCAGGCCCAATTTGTTTTATTCTGCCCCAGGGCTGTTTTATACTAGCTTCTTGAGGGCTGACCATTTTTGGCAATCAGCACTGGAAGCAGATTAGCAGCAGATTTTCTTTACAGTACTTTGAAAAAAGTCTTAGGCACATATATATAGCTAGGGTGCCCAAGACGTTTCCACAGAATCATAAAAAAAAACGATTTCATTATGTATGTGAGTGATGATAAACTTGATTCTGATATGGGTCACTATTGACTGAGAATGGGAAGGAGGCAGGGAGAGGAGAATCATGGTTGCAAAAAGGGGAAGGGAGAGGGGAGGGAGAGGGAAGCACCAGAGAGGCATTCCTTTCCTTGCAACAGAGAGGCATCATGTTACCTTGCATGGTGTCTCAGGGCTGGATGTGTCTACACCAGCATTCCTTTTCTGCCACCTTGACTCACACCCCTCCTGCAATACTCCACCCTCCCTATTCCCAACAACCTTTGCTCCCGCCACATTTACAAACTCGCTCTCTGATGCTGACAAATGTCTCGGCCCAAATTACTGTGCAAAAGTCCCAGTATCCTAGCTATATATCAGTATCCTCAGATGAGAATAGTGCCAAAAAGTTTCAGAGCTATGACCAAAGAGAGTGACCCTTTTCCTGAAAAAATAATCAACATGGAAAAATACTTACACAAATGATGGGCACAGCGCAAGTGAAATGTATCACACCCATGAACATGATGGTAGAGAGTTTTTTCAATTAAATCCTGAGGTTCATAACCCGTCAGTTCAGCTACCCTGTATCAGAAAGACAGAAACCTGCATAAGTAGACATGAAAGAATGTGCTAAATCATTACTATCTGATTTCCCTTCTCTCACTATGACAAAATTACCTTCATCAGTGGAAGATGAAGGAAGGTAAGTAAGAATAAAGACTCCCTTTTTTTAACTGTCATATACGGCCTCTGGGTCAATAAATATATTTAAGGCTGAGATAGATTTCTGGACATACCATGAATCAAAGATTATAGTTTCAGTCAGGAAACTGAAGTCAAGACCAATAACCAAATCTGCCATGGTCTTATTGCATCTTATTTTGATTCGCCATTGGTCTGCACAACACTACACACTGATAAATTGCAGAGACATACTTCTAACTGTAAATAATTTAAGATAAGTGGATCCACCTGGTATAAATAGAGTACCAGACAAAACTATTTAGAGTCATGGAGAGGTACAGTATAGAAGGAAACATGTCAGCCCCCCACTGAGTCCACAATGACCACCAACCATGCACTTTCACCATAAGGGTATGTGTGCCACTGCAAGGCCGGCAGTAATTTCCAATCCCCAGGAGCTTTGAGAAGATCTCAAGCTTCCTCCTTGCACTACAACTGTCCACATAGTGAAGGCAATTCCACAATGCTGTTACATAGGATGTTCCAGGATTCTGATCCAGTAATATTAAATATTTCAGTCAGGTATGTTAATGACTTTACTTTATATTTCCTTAACAAATAGAAGGAGGCTTTACACGTCATCAATCCATCCCAACTCTCAGATCAACCTCATCAATCGCATTCTCCCATTTAATTTCTTGGAATCTATTTTTTTTTTGCGTAAGCCTCTGACTCTCCTACTAACCTCCCGCACCAGAGCAATTCACAGTAACCAATTAACCTACCAACCAGCACATCATTGAGATATGGAATGGTTATGAAGACTTGGAGGAAACACATGTGGTCACAAGCAGACTATGCAAACTACCGGAGGTCAGGTCACACACAACCAACAGGAATTCTGCAGATGCTGGAAATTCAAGCAACACACATCAAAGTTGCTGGTGAACGCAGCAGGCCAGGCAGCATCTCTAGGAAGAGGTGCAGTCGACGTTTCGGGCCGAGACCCTTCGTCAGGACCAGCAGGAGGTCAGGTCACGAAAGCTTGAGGTGCTGTCATTACTACTCTACAGCAATGAACAGTGAACAACTTGTGGATAGTGCTCTTATCTTCATGAAAGTGGGCACCTGGTGTTGTGCATTTAGAGGATATTGTCAATTACACCTTGGCAATTTGCAGCAGCTGATCTCAGAGATAGCATGCACTGCAGTTCTGAACCTCCAGTAACGGAGAGAGAGGAGAGTTAAGTTGGTACAGTAAATGGGGTTTCAGTGGGGTGGGTAGCCTTGTCCTGGAAGGCAGTGAGTTTCTGAAGTGTTGTTGGATTATATTCATCCAGGCAAGAGGAGGGTATTCTATCACAATGCCCAAGGAGCATTGTAATGGCAGAGAGATTATGGGGAGTCATTTTTCACTGAATACTAAGCCTCTGATCTCGACTTAGAAACCACAGTATTCCTGTGGCCCATGCAGCTTGACTTCCAACCGATGGTTACTTCCCAGGATATTAATAGATGTTGATTACTTTTAGAATTATGTGGAGGTGACTATACTTCTATCTTTTGAAAATAATGATTGACTCACAAACTATTCTTGGCAATTCTCAGCAAAGGTTTAAATAGTGAAATGAATTCAACCAGGGAAAGATCAAGCTTCTGGTACAATGCATAGTATTTTAGTTACTACCTGCCATCTCATTATCTATTCAAAAGCATTGTATATTTAGCTATAAATATTCTGACACTGCACATTCAAGCCCTCAAAACCTTTAACCTTTATTTTCTTCTTTCCCTCACTACCTTAATCTCGTGTTATGTTCTACAATCCCATCTGTTGGCATTTTTTAAAATTGCATTGTCCTTTCATTGTGCTGATTTTATTTCCACCTCAGATTATCTAGAACTCCACTCCTTTCACTGATTAATTAAAAGATTAAAAGCTCTTTCAAATGATAATTCTAGTTATCAATATAAAAGCTCATGTAAGTTCAGCTCTATTCACAGATGCTGATTTCCAATTTGTTCTTTGTATTTCTAAAATTAGAAGCTAGCTACAGTCTTTTCAAGCCAACTGCCATGTTAATCCAGACAAGTTTATATTTGCATTGGTTAAAAACTGATTGACAGACCTCCGTTGAAGCAAACTACCATTCAGGGCACCAAACAGTCCTTTCAGGTGAGGCAACACATCACCTTTTTGTCTGTTGGGGTCATCTATTGTATCTGTTGCTCCCATTGTGGCCTCCTGCACATGGGTGAGACCCAACATAGACTGGGAGACTGCTTTGCTGAGTAGCTACACTCCATCTACCAGAAAAAGCGAGATCTCCCAGTGGCCACACATTTTAATTCCACTTCCCATTCCCATTCCGACATGTCAATCCATGGCCTCCTCTACTGCCGTGATGAGGCCACACTCAGCTTGAAGGAGCAACTCTTATACTCTGTCTGGGTAGCTTCCAACCTGACAGCATGAACATCAATTTCTCAAACTTCTGGTAATGTCCCCCCTCACCACTCTTCATTCCCATTTCCCTCTCTCACCTTATCTCCTTACCTGCCTATCACCTCCCTCTGGTGTTCCTCCCCCTTCCCTTTCTTCCATGGCCTTCTATCCTCTCCTATTAGATCGCCCCTTCTCCAGCACTTTATCACTTTCACAAATCCACTTTATAGCTCTTTACTTCATTTTCCCCCTCTCCCAATTTCACCTATCGCCTACTACCTTGTAGTTCTTCCTCCCCTCCCCCCACCTTCATACTCTGACTTCTCATCCTTTTTTTCTCCAGTTCTGATGAAGGGTCTCCGTCTGAAACATCAACTATTTACTTTTTTCCCGGATGCTGCCTGGCCTGCCAAGTTTCTCCAGCATTTTGTGCGTGTTGCTCAGATTTCCAGCATCTGATGTTTTTCTCTTTTCTGTAGGCAAAATACTTACTTGGCAATAGAAAGGGCTTACCTGGAATCGAGGAATATAAGCTTCATATCAAGGCTGGCTCGAAACATGAACATATTGCTGTGCAGTTTAATTTCTGTCACAGCACTGGGGGGCAATGAGTGGCCTACTGCGACCAATCCAACATTCTGATAACACCCATCAAATGGCGACATGTCCAGACTGTACTGGCGTATCTTTAGGTAGCCACTACAATGGATAACCTGCAAGAGACAGATGCACTGCTTTGAAAGAGTGTGACTCAACAACACCAATGACTCAATAACTTTGAGATCCTGGCTCACGATTTACTAAATGAATTACATCAGTCTGTGAGTCAGGTTTTGGTCATTCTGTGTACCCTCCCTAGCTTGTTGATTGGACACATCACACAATGGCCAACTAAGGCCGTGAACTGTTTCCCTACAGGACCCAGTTTTACTGTTAATTGCCATTCCAACTTCAACTTTGGTTTTAGGATGCCTGAAGAATGCCAGCGTCCCCAGATAGGACAGCAGAATGGAATCGTTGTGACACTTTGCCGTCCCTTCGATTAACTCCCCCTCCAGTTACTTCACAGTTGATCAGCCTGTGACTGGCGCAAGAGCTGCTAAGTTTCTCCCTGTGCCTGAATGTATGCAGCTTGGGATCACGAGTCATGATTTCACCAGGAAAGTAAGCAGTGCAATATTTTTTCCCCAGTGAGACGTCATTACTTGTCAGGTTGTCTAGGAATTGACAACCCATCAGAAGTATTACTTAGTGCATTAGAGCTCATGACTTCACTGAATTTCATGTAATATATAAAGCATATACTTTTACTGTAATGGAGCTACATTTTATTAGCAAGCCAACTGAATAATCCACAAACAGCTTTGTGTGGGCCTTTTAGATATGCTGTGTACCAGATTACTTTGATATAAATTCTCCTTTTGGATTTGACAGTGTGGAAAATATCAATTTATGTGAAATCCTCCAATGTGTAAGTTGAAATGACTGAGTGCATAGGAAATGGTAGTATAGCAGTTATAGACTGAAATTGGGAATTCAAATCCCTCCATGATAAGTTGTTCAATAAATGTGCAGAAACATTGACTGTGAAAACCTGCTGCTCTTTCATTAAAATCAAAACTGGCTCACAAAAATCCTTCATGAAAGGCAACCTACCAAGTCTGCCCTGCATTTTACTTCCGTCCTGCACGACATGGTCAATTCAGTGTTCTGTGACGCACATATCCCAATCTCAATTTAGAAATGAGTTCCACAGCTTGGCAAATTACAAGAAATTATCCACTCAGTGGCCACTGTATTAGGTGCAGCTTTCAACACTGTGTGGCCTTCTGCCGCTGCAGCCCAAGGTTCAATGTATTGGGCATTCAGAGATGATCATCTGTACAACACTATTGTAATCCATTTGAGTTACAGTCACCTTCCTGTCATCTTGATCCAATCTGGCCATTCTCCCCTGACCTCTCTCATTAACAAGATATTTTCATCCACAGAACTGCTGCTCACTGGATGTTTTTTTGGGGGGTTATTTTCACACCATTCTCTTTAAACTCCAGAGACATGAAAAGCCCAAAGGATCAGCAGTTTCTGAGATACTCAAACCACCCCATATGGCACAACAATCACGTAATGGTCAAAACCACTTAAATCACAATTCTTCCCCATTTTGATGTTTGGTCTGAACAACAGATGAACCTCTTGACCATATCTGCATGCTTTTATGCACTGAGTTGCTGCCATAAGATTGGGGATTAGATATTTGCATCAATGAGTAAATGTACTTAATAAAATAGCCACTGGATGTACTTTAGTTCTTTTTTAGGATTTAATTTCCATTATAAGTCATTTTCACCTTCTCTTTAGTTAGCTTTTTGCTATCAAAATATTGATTATTTAAAAGTCTCTCTGCATAAGTACAGGGGAAATAACATAACCTCTTTGAGTGGGAGATATGATGCAGAGATGATTTTGCCTCATATGTTTATGACTAAGAAGAGGATTTTGAAATCAAAATCAGGTTTATTATCTTTGCTTAAATAATGTCAAACGTTATATTGACGCAGCAAGACAGCGCATTGACATAAAAATTACTATGAATTTCAAAATAAATAGTGCAAAAAAAGGAATGATGATGTAATTCTTGTAAACTAAACATTATTTTCAAAATACACAAATATCTGTTTGGTTGATTGCTTCAAAGAGAAAGGAAAGGTGTAAGAGAGAAAGCCCCTACGTGTTCACACATCAGGGTGAGTACAACTCACCTTGTAACCGCCGCAGGTTAAGCCTGCATTCCTCTTCGCCAAGACACACTTCATCCTCAGGAAAAATGACCGTTCAATCTCATATTCTGTCAAAATTTGACCAAAAGAGTGTAATTGCTTTAGCAGAGATATTGTGACCATGAAAAATATTAACACAAATGAGAATGTATGAGAATAGATCTGATGTACCTTGAACAAAGTGAGAGTGGTAGGGCTGATGAGCTGTTAAAACTGCAGTCATCTCATCGTGATCAGCTGGGTGGATATACTCATAAATACTATTTCCAGTCAGCTCTACCTGTTAACGTCATGAGTACTTTTAAATGTTACTTGGAAACAGTTTTGAATTGAAATAGATATATCACATGTGCATTCTCCAAAAGAGGCCACACCAGGGGAAATGAAAACCATTTACTAGAATAACGAATATGATCATTTTGAGTAAATTAATAGAAGTCACTCAATGTACCTGATTTTATCATTTTATGACCTATAACTATGGTTATCAATTACCTGTGGAATACTATGCTACCTTACCCCCTTTGAAAGGATCCATATGTAATAATATTTTGATTTTTTAAAATCAGAAATACAATTCATTCCTACATATACCCATATTTATTTGTGACCTCAAATAAATTTACATCCATCATATTTGTTATTCTATTAAAAATTGCTTGCTATTGTTTTGAAAAATACTTTTTTTCAAACAAATATTCAGTAATTTCTACAATTTTTTAAAAGTAGTCATACAAGCCTGTGGATATTTCCATTATAAATCACTGTACAATTTACATATATAAGCACAAAACACTCCCAAATATCTACTTGTCACATTAACATGGCAATATTGCTGTGCTATTAATGTTCAGGAACATTATCTGAACAGTGATATGGGAAAACTTGATAAAGTCACAAATGCAATAAAGCTCTAGATTCCTTTAAGTTTATGACAGTATTTTAAAAGAGATCCTTATTATTCAAAAGGACTGCAATCCTCCAGAAAAAAATATAAACATATTTTATATTGCATGAGTAGTATGCTCTGAATTGCAAATGTCCACCTACTTGGACTTCATAACAACTAGAGTTTATAAAATTTGTGCTATTTATTACACTTCTAATTGAAATCAAATTATTTTAGTGAACATTAAATTTCAAAATTGCTCTCATTCATCTGATGATCTATAAATGTTTAGTTAGCAGCTTCTGCATACGCTACCATGGATTAAAATTTTCCCTGTTTTGCAATGCATGCACTTTTTACCAAGAATGCAAGTAGTGATTCTCAAAACTAGGAAATTGTAATTCGTTACATAATTAAATTAATAAATTTGTATTTTTCTAGTCAGTCAAATCTGGTGCACTATATTTTAACTTTAAGCAGAACATTTTTGTAGCAGAATTTTAAGCATTACAAAAATTTTAGAAAAAAAAGGTAAATGAATTGCTGGATTGTCCATAGCAGAGACTGATGTACATCAATTCAGGAACATTTTAACATCAAGTAGGCTCTTCCCATTTAAAGAAAAACTTGAAATGAATAAAAGTCAGTAAGATGTTTATATTGTTATATGACCATTAACTAATTACAAAACATGATGTGTTGTATTTGTAACATTGATCTAACTTTTCTGTATATTTTTACAGATAATAATTTTAACTAATGTAGATAGATCATAGAATCACAGAAGAGCTGTTGTGCTCAGTTGTAGGTGGATGTATGCAAGTACAGAAAACATCCAGAGGAGAAGGGTTAAGCCAGTCTGGTTTGGATTTAACTCTTAAAGTAAGGATGAAGCCAATCAAATTATTATTTTGGCAAAGAGCATGCAACAACTATAAAATCATAGTGCCACTTTGATCCTAGCTTTATCTTTATAAGGTGCGTGTTTCTGTGTGTGTGTGTGTGTGTGTGTGTGTGTGTGTGTGTGTGTGTGTGTATGTTTTGGGGGGGATGTTCTGTGTCATTTTTGTGAATCTTCGATTCTGATCATGACTTGTAGTGTTCAAAGTATATACATCTGTGTCTCACACTCCAAACAATGGTCATGGCTTAGTGAATTTTATCATTGTTCAGTCTGAGGAAATAATTTTGAATGACGTGAGCACACCATAGAAACAGAGCGAATATGTTTTGTCTTAAAAGATCAATCGTGACACCACAAAAGACAGAAGACACCTATTGAATGTGTCAGTCAATCAGGTCTTCCTGAAATTCAAACATACATGATAAATACCAACATGCAAATATTAATCTGTGTGAGTTTATATACCTCATTAAATAGTAGAAGTGGCTACACGTTTTACTAACGTGTGAACAGAAATTATACGAGGCAACCGCATATACAAGGAAAGGACAGCAATGGCGGGGAACAATCTGTGTCCTACCTGTGAAAGTCCCAGATGAACTGACGCCGTTTCAGAGATGTACATAATCTTCCCATCAGGGGCAACCACGAAGATGAAACCATCCAGTGTCTGGATGGAAAGGAAAAGAAGAAGGAAACATGTATCATTGTTTGGCTGCATAAGTTCTGTCTTTGATCTGAGTACGACAATAAATATTTACTCCTTTCTTCATTCTTTGCCCGTTCTTAGCCGGATTAATGGCAAAATTTCCAGAGAAAAAAACGCGCGGACTGTTTTTGTATAATTTATTACTTAAGTAGCAAGGGGTAAAACTGAGATCTATCGAACTTATTTAGTTGAACTCTTCACCGGATTAAAATTCTTTTTTAAAAAAGCACCGAGCTGAAAGATGCGTCATTCATTTACTTAGGGTCTCTTTACGTTGCAGAGAGAGAGAAAAACAACACACAAATTAAGATTTACTTATCTGTTTTTGACTTTTAGAAATACAAAGTATCTGTTTGTATGATTCAACGCACCATTAAACATTTACAAACACTGTAACTCAGATAATGTCTTTTTCCAGCTCAGGCTCCAAAGGCCCCTTACCAGCCTGTATTAGTGGCAGTAATTCTGTCACAATATCAGAAGTGGGAATGCGATCAGAAGATAATTTGACAAGTAATTGAATTGGATTATTTTAAATTATAGAATCATTACAGGGTGACGGTAACTATGCCTGAAAAGAGAAATTATGATTACTTTAAGGCAGCATTTAGCTTGTCTTGAAGAAACATAATCTACCATGTTTTAATTAAAAATGTTGCTTTAAAATCAAATTTACATAAACATTTCGACAGTAATTAATAACATCCTGGGTTGCTTTTGTTCAATGAGATTTATTTTAACTTAGCAATATCAATAAGCCCTTTTGTCATTTGTCAACACCAAGCGGCTTAGCAAGATTTACTCTCACAGACTGACTGGAAGCAGCGTCAGGTGCAGGAAAGAGGCCGTGTTTACTATCACGCGGGGAAAAAAAAGGCGCCATGAGCCATCTGAGAGCGTTGGCTGCAATTTCGAAAGCACGAGGCTTTGATGTGTTGACTTTACAGCTATAAGTATAAAATTGGAGCTCCAGACTCTACGCTGCCTCGGTGCTGTTTGTTTTATTTGTGAGGCTATTATGTGTCTACTTGTGTGCAGGTGAGCGGGTAATTCGACGTGTATTCCCATTTCCCGCAGAAATGCATGCTAAGGCAATGTCCAAAGCGCGAGGAACATTTAAATTTCCTGGTGATTTACCTGTAACAGATGAGATCCCAGTTCCCGGCCGACATTATCCAAGTGACCGGCACGACTGGTCTGGCCCCAGGCTTCTCCTAGTCCTAAAATGTACGAAAACTGTAAGAAACCGAACAGGAATAGATGCCAAGTTTCATGCTCCGCGCTTATCACGGCGTCCCAGGAAGCGGTGAGAACCACTTATTTCTTAACCGCTGAAATGGTTTGACTTAACGCGTGGGCAGTTTTGGAGCCGCATTTATTTTAACATAATTGATTCTATTTTTATTTCAGGCAGTTTTTTTGCGGGAAGCAATGTTTTCGTACACATTCGGCAATAATTCGTTCATTTGTATGAATACATTGAATGAACGCAGTTATATGATTTTAAAATTATATTTATACAGAAACAAATCGACACAAACGTTTTTACTTAATTTCGGTAATCCAGTGTAACACGGTACATGTTTTCGAAAGAATACATGATAGTCAACCCAAAATCGTATTTAATATTTAACAAAATTATGTGAAATAAGAATTGCGTACAACTTAAGCACGTCAGCAACTTAGAGAGTTATTAGAATAAAGATTTGCTTCATTTATATTGACAGCTCTCCTTGTTAATGCAATCAATTCATCCTCCCGGTGATTTATCCTGGTATTTTAATACCAAGCCCTAAGAAACCACAAAAAAGGGTACGAGAATGTTGTGGAGTCCCTTTTACATTATTTACGCCGTTTATAATCTTCCAACTGCACAACTCACGGAAAGAGGAGGTGAATAAGGTAAAATAAGAAAAGTGTGTAGATGCGTACTGTAAGTGTCAGCCCGTGGCTTTGCTGCAGACTGGTCTTCCAGATTACTTGATCCGTTGCAATAGAACGGCTTATAATTAAAGAACGCCATTCGTGAGCAAAGATTGAAAGCCCTTGATACACACCGAAATAGGAGCGGATCCAAGGCCGACCTAGAACAAGCTACTCCAATGCAGCCAGTAGTAGTATTTGAATGAATGGATTAGTATACGTTACATTATAGCCCGATTTGTCACTGAAACTGTTATTTTGACATGTGAGGGTGCACATGTGTGGGCAAAGTGGAGTTATTTTTTAGAGGTCTGTATTCGTTTCAATCCAAATTTCTATTGATTTTGATGAGAACATAACTGGAAAACCCTGCTAAACTTTCGAGTGGACTGCTTTTTTTCTCTTACAAACTTGAATAATTCCAATTAAACACTAAAACATTTATTTTCTCAGCTGTACGACTTTATTATAAACAATCTTCTCTTCCCAAATTGAAATTTCGTTACCATGAATTAATTTGGGCGATTCATCTTTGGGTTTGAGTTGGATCATGTCCCAGATAACGTAATATCGGCCTTAAGCAATCCACTGTGACTCCTAGTTTCGAGGTCACTTTTTTTCGCTTTTGGACAAGACTGTCACCGAGGTTATTCCACATAATTTGTACTGGAACGCTCTCTTCCACTGAGGATATCTTAAATACACCACCTTAAATCTGATTGATACTGCTTATCATTATAACTCTAACAAAGCGTGGAAAAATTGATGCGTAGGGTTGCCTCCTGGAGCAAATTTATTTCCCCTCCTTTCAGCCAAATTTATTACGCTTGTCCGAGAAAAAAATTGCACCACCAGTTCCTTCAATCTACAATTTCACGAGGTTGCATCGAGTCGGTTTTCTGAAGACATTCGTGCACCCTGTTTATCCTTCAAATCTTCTGCGGTTTTATATAGAATCTTGACTGCATGGTCAACTGATTTTTAGCTGGCAGTTTGAAGATCCGACGGTCGGCAAACAAAATACAGGTCTGGGTCTTTTCTTGCTAAGAGTATAAAGTTAACTGCCGATGGCTGCAGGGCACGATTCGTCTGGATGGTTTGACTGATGTGATGCAAATTGGACAACAAAATAAACGAGACTCCAGCAAGCACTTGTGCCGTCAACCTCACACGGAGAGCGAATTATAGACCCGTGTCTACAAAAGCGCACTAACACACTCTTTTGTGAAGGATTGCTGAAGCCACAATGCGACCATTATCATCATTGTGCCTGCTCCCGGTGCTCAGAGGGTTAAGCAAAGTCTATTCTGACTTTTGCGGATCCTGGTGTGGTTATTTGGGATTATAACGCGATGAGTGAGAGAGTTTACAGACGCGGATCCGTAAATAACTTACACTTAAGTGTGAGAAAGCCAAGAAATGATCGTTCCCTTCGAGTGTGGGGAACCTAGTGGCCTCCTTACATGGCGAGTGCTTTTGAGGGTGAAGAGGGATTTCGTCAATAACAGCTTCATTTGTGCGCCCCACAAGAAGCATGGAGATTTAAATAGACAAGTCCATTGCGTTTAGAAAGTCCCACCCACACTAACACCCCGACATCCAACACGTTTTGAAGAGTTGCAGCCAGCGTAATTTGTAATATTTAGAAGAGTACAATACAATATTAAGTGTCAATATAATATTATAACTGTTCAATGTCGTAATATATTCGCTAAGAATATATTATTCCCTTTAAAATGATTATCTTTAAATAGAACACTAAATGTGAAATTTGGTGATTTACCGTGGCCCTTAGATGCACCTAGATATTAAAGGGAAGCATGCTCCGCCTATTTTCTCTTCTGTTTGTTTGGCTATTAGGAGTGGAGCAAAACAAACCCTTTGCTCTTGTGCAGATCAATTTGAGAAACTGGACCTCACGATTTTCATTATGACGGCTGGCAGCGGTACCCACTAAATGAAAGGCCCGCCTCTAATCCACAGAAGTCTATTTCAACATCCACCGTAAAAGAAAAAAAATAATTTGTTGTAGTAAGTTCCCTTTCTCAACGGCTTTGTATCTGCTGGAAACAGTTGATCCGTGCGAGTCATCGAATGTAAACGGGTTCCTAAACTGAACCAACTCAATTAAAATCACAGAGTCACTGGAGGAATTAATCTTGAGTGTGACGACTCAAGTCTGGGGCCTAAAGTTGTGAGTTTTGCACTTGACCTACCACCGAGAACCCGGACACGCCAACAGAACAGAAATTGAGGGGTGTGTGTGTGTGTGTGTGTGTGTGTGTGTGTGTGTCTGTCTGTCTGTCTGTCTGTCTGGAAACAAGGCTAGGATAAAAATACTCTTATGAGGTGAAGAGGCTTGAGATGTAACAAACCGCTTTTGTGTGCTGAAATCTAAAGCTTTCGTAGATGAAGCGTTTTCCAGCTAGCGGAGACTTGTAGAGAGCTATATTCTACACTGGAAGGATTCCACCAACACCTTCAAATTAGCCTTTCGGCGTTAAAAGACTTGATTTATTACCTTCTATTTTAAATAGTCGTGGAGGTGAAAGTGACATTAAGCAATCGGGAACTGGTGGCTAAAACGGTTCCAATTTTAAGTGAGGCATCTACGCGCACACAGGGGACAAAAAAAGTTTCCGCGCAACAGTTCCACAGCGGAATTAATGCATTGAAAGGCCCATTTCCATTTAAATATCCACTGACCCGGATTACCTCAATGGACTGGACGCTTGTGTTTTGTAATTTCCTGAAAATGAGATTTCGATTTATAAAACAAGAAACCAATTAGTAACCAAATGAGGCGAAGTAGATCCAGTAAAATTGACTAAATCCCAGAGGTGCCGTTTAAGGCAGTTCTTGGCGAGGAAAACGATGTTTCTAATCAGTGCTCAGCTCGGCTCGTTCTCCAGCTGGGCTTTCCGCTATCCAAAATAAAACAATCGATCCAAGTTTCACAGAATTACTTCCAAACTTTACATTATTAAATATAAATATGCGTGTGTATACATTGAAAATGGAAGGGTGGGTGGGGGACGAATGCAGCAAATACTGTCCACAGCCCTGAATAAGGTGTGCACAGCAGAACCAATATGTTCATAATGAAAATTGCAAGCCGGTTAATTACACTTTCTGAAGTTTGGCTGGCAATACCAACATATAGTGAGTGCAAATTATGCTAAAAATGTGCATCCATTTTATTCCATTTCTGATTAGTCTGGTGCTAATTAACCGTAGACATAAAAAAAACCTGTTAAGATAGCGTTTGCGAAAGAAATCTCACTACCCCGCCGTTTTTAAATTCGAATTCCTAAGCGGTTGGAATCCAATTTCAATAGGAAATTCAATCGATTATTGTAACTTGTGTTTGTTCCTTGATAGGAATAGATGAAACCTCGCCGTTAGGAATATAAACTGGTTTTCTAGATCCCGGCCACGCCATTTATTCAAGTCTATTTTATTTCTGAGGTGCTGGTGGTATTAATTAGAATGTAAACAGCTCTGAGACATATTAACGTGCAGAAATATGGTTTCGGCACTGTAATACTCG
Organism: Mobula hypostoma; assembly: GCF_963921235.1. NCBI lineage: Eukaryota > Metazoa > Chordata > Chondrichthyes > Myliobatiformes > Myliobatidae > Mobula > Mobula hypostoma. The sequence continues at coordinate 102,339,101 of NC_086098.1, read as the reverse complement.
ATCAACGTAAAACAGCAGAACGAATTTTGTACACGGAGTTGAGTGCACAGAACCCTTCTATTAAAAATATCATAGAAAGAAGAACGGTGCATCGAGTCGCGTTTAAATACAGCCACAACGCAACTGAGACTCACAGTAAAATGGTTCATGTCGGCAACCTGGCCGATACAATAAGTTTGAATCAATCCACATCAGATTCAGTCAATACTAAATATGCTTTGAACCATCATACACTTAAATACTAATCCGATTTAAACAATGTGTAAAAGGAAGTCTAAACCTGTTCGCTAAAATACGTTTAGTCTTTTGCTGTGTAAAGAACTTGGGGAAGCCTGGTCTGTTTAGTTGGTATACTTTAGTGCAGCAGGGAGGGGAGGTGGGGAAGAAAGAGCACCTGGTTGACCCGACATGGTTGATAGCATGAACACAGCGAGGATTAGTGATGTGCCAGTGAAGCTCTGATAGGTACTTAATGTAGGCGAGTCTTTCTTTACTTCTCAGGTTCTTTGGATCGTTCCCCCACCCTTGGGGAGGTAAATCCAAACCAATCTAAACACAATTCTCTCTACCTGCGCCACACTGAAAAGCGGAACAGACCATAGTTTTTAAATCACAAAACTGTTCAGATATTGAGAACTCAGTTTTTCTTTATTAAAAGGCTGAATAAAATCTTGTTGAGTGTGAGCCGTTGCCAACCCACCCTGTTTCACATTCGCATAAGTAGATTTGATCAAATGAGAAATTACTGTTACAAATGCCATTGGATGCAAAAAGCAAAGCAAATTGTTTGAAGTGTTTAGAGCGTGACACAGTGCCTGAACTGCCGCCTTGACTTTTCATTCTGTACTTTTGTCTGTTTAGATGTGTGTCTGAACGTGAGGTGACAATCTCGGTCTGAGTTTGTACGACAAAATCTACGCCTTCTCTTCTGACCGCGCGGAGCTCTTGTGAATATGCCGGATTTTACTAGAGTCCACCCGATTCTACCCGGCCTACATATCAATCATACAGTATCTGCGACGTGTGTGTAGTTGGGATCCGACTAGGTGTCTGAACCGATAGGTGCCAGATTTTACTGTCCGGCTGTGCTCTAGTGTGCAAGTCTGCAATTGGAGCCCGTCTACCCAGATGTGGGAGGATTTGAAAGTTTTAAAACCTGCAATGGAACCTGGTTAAAACTTGGTAATAGGACCTGTTGTTGTATTTGTATACTATTCTCCACAGTATGTTCTGAAACAGTTTCCACACCGGCATCACATGGGAGAGTAAACAACGTCGATATATATTAATATATTAAAGATACTGCCAATATAAACCTGAAATGCCCACATGTCTATATTACACGTTAAAATATTACGGGATAGAGAGCCGTGAGCCAGGTAAAGATTGTCAGTCGCTGTGCAAAAGACTTCTAAGCCCCCAGCCTCGTATTGTGTTTCATTCCAACTCGGCTGTAATAAAGTTCGGAGGAAAGGTGGTACTGTACCGCGCATTTCGCCTCCGTCGCTTGATAAATTATGGTGGCATCTGTGAGCCCCACAATCAGTAGTAAACGTCAACTAAATTGTGAATTGGTAAACAAAAGCTCTCTGAAGTCTTAAAGCGGTCAGCGACCCTTTAAAACGACGCGTTAACTTAAGGAAAACAGAGCTCTTGAACGGGGTGGTTTCCTGATTAGCGATTAATGAAAGCAGCAACTTTAGACTTCATGTGCCAGTTTCCCCGACCAAAGAATCACCTCCCTGCCCCATTACTCTTTTGTAAATCAATATCACTCTTTTTATTGGAGGTGAAGGCGGATTTGCCATTGTCAGGATTATCAATTTATACTTGTTTACAATTTAGTACTAATAATGCATTTCCCCATGTTCGATAGCTATAATTCAGGGAAGCTGTATTCAAATACAATTGTGTTTATTTACTTATCAGACTGCAATATTGTAGTTTGTAAGTGCAGCGGTGAGAGCTGGTTTGAAGCGTCCAGGATTTGAAGTCTGACATTACTTGCAGATTGCCCACACCCAGAGTGTGGGGAATGTCTGTACATTACGCGGCAGGGATCTCCAATCCATCATGTTATGAGGAAAGGATGACGTTAGCAATACTACATTGTTCATTTTCATGTCAAAACGCCTACAATTGTTAATTATGTGAGCTTGTTTAGTGTTTGGAGATATACATTCTCCGGGTGTTAGAACTGAGTTGGCCTTTCAAACGTCGACTACAAGCCTCTTTTTTAAACTACATTCCCGTCACGTTTTGACTGAGTACTTTTAAAATTAATCCTGAATATAATCTCCCGCTCCTCCGCCCCCCACCCCCCGAATTGGACACGAATTGTCCCGCCTGGCACTGGCATTGGTCAAAAGTGATTTTTGCTTCGTTAGCATGCTTACGGATGCTGAGTCGTTGGGTGGGCGAATGCAGGCTAATCAATGCTTTCACTTAGATTTAAATTAAAGGCAGTTTAGAGAGCCAAACTCTAAGCCAACCAAGTTTTATACGTTGTAGTTGTTTCAGGTTGAATACATCCATCGGTGTCGTCCCAATGTCATTTGGGGCAGTACGCTTATTTCATCAAATATTTCTCATATATTTTATCTTTTACATTATAGAGCTGGTTTAATTCCCAAAAATCTTGTTAAGATTTCTAAACAGTCGGCCTGCATTTGAGTAAATTATCTTTTGAAAAAAAACCTCTCTCTCTCTCTCTCTCTCTCTCTCCCTCTCTCTATGTTAAACAAATGCTCTCCCTTTCCATTTCATGCCGCAAACCAGCCTTCAAAATGAAATGAACTGTTTATAGGGGAACCGAGCTATTGAGAGTACTGTATCTGGACGGCAAACCAATCACACAAGACTAATGGAACGCTTCAAGCAACTGCCTCCGAAACCTCAGAAGGTTCCTTAATGGCTGGGTACTGAATACTTCTACAATGCGTCACAATGAAATTATATTTAGTGCTGTTTCCCCCTGCCTCAGCAACCATGCAGCAGTACATGGAAAAACTAAACATCTTATAAAGCTGTGCCAAATATTCAGGAGCTTTTCAAAACAGGGTGAGCACATTTCGATCTCACAGTTAAGGCATTTGTGCTCCGATGTACTTGCAAAAATTGCTGTTTTAGTATGGCACTGTGGAGGACCAATAATCTCTGCTGAAGGGTGAATCTTTGCGACCTATAATTATATATCTTTAAATCACACAAGAAAATAACCTCGCTCATAATCCATTCGGATCTGTTATACACCTAAAATGTTATAATGAATTTACAGTCCTCATCAACGGTATTGACAATGGTGGTATCTACACTGGGCTTCAGCTGCGAGGATCTTAGCTATCAGAGTAATAAATGTTTCATATTGTTTGGTGATTTGCCAATCCCTCTCAATCCTGAAGCGAAAGTCTCGCAAGAGCACAAGTATTACAGTGGGCGCGAATAATTTTGAAGGGATATCGGACAATACACAAGTACAGCTCAGTCCCTTATCACCTTGAGCCGAGAAGAGAACTGGAAGTGTCGGCCGACAATTGCGTATGATACGAAAATACACGCGGCGTGTATTAAAACACGCAAGGACGGTTGGGATAGACAGTGCATAAGACGAGAGTCGAACACACGTTATTTCCTAACCGTTAGGGCGCCGCTCGGTTAGCAGTTGTTTCTACACTGCACTTTGCGCTCGAGCTTCCCCAGGGTTTTAAAATGTTTTGTTCAGAGAGAGTTGCTGACTGATAGACTCAATCTCTCTCACTCTCTCGCTCTCTCTCTCCCTCCCTCTCTCTCTCTCTCTCTCTCTCTCTCTCTCTCTCTCTCTCTCTCTCTCTCTCTCTCTCTCTCTCTCTCTCTCTCTCTCTCTCTCTCTCTCTCTCTCTCTCTCTCTCTCTCTTTCTCTCTCGCTCGCTCGCTCTGAAACCTTATAGATTACTCGGCGCCTTACAAGAAGCACCATATGCTTCAACTGATCAAACAACTCGTCAGATATGCAAAAACATAATTGACAAGTCTGTCCTGAAAGCACGCAGGAAAGTAGCCCATTGGGGCTGGTAAATCATCTCAGAGAAGTGTGTTGGGGAGGAAAGGGAGGGGGAGGGGTGGAATCGAGCGTTTTTTTATATATTGAAACAGCCAGAATGTGAAACAGTTGAATAATTAGCAGAGCTTGCAATCTCTGGAACAATCTCTGTTAAAAACTACAAGCCAATGTTCATATTGTTCCTCGCATTGTATCTTTTCCTCTGAGTACAGGGCCACACAAGAGCAGCATCCTCGATGTTTAACTGAGTAACTGCCAACACTTCGCCAACTCACAATTTGCAGATTATCCTAATTATGAGTTACAACGAACAGATTTCACACGAAAATGTAAACAATAATGGCATGCAGTCATCGTGGGCCCATGGCTGACTGTGGGATTCAACCACCGAGACATCCTGCGGTCGAAATGTCTCTTAAAATAAACCTCTGTGTGGCTGTAACGTCATTTCGAGGTGATAAACCTACAAATACAATGCATATCTTTTAATGACACTTCACCATAACTATACCAGTATTCTTGTAGCTGTAACCCCATCCAGAAACAACGTTCTGTCCGACTGGACTTTAACATTCTGTCCTGATCTTTTCCTCTTTTAACTGCTTAGAATTAACCAGTGATTTTACCCTGTCAGTGCAATTTCCAATGAAAAAATGCAATTATTTTAAAGCAGGGTGCATGAAACTACTATTTTTGTTTTCTTCAATTCCCATTATATCATAATCATTGTACTTAACCGTTTGACTGCTACAATTTGGATTAAACAAACTTATCACTGAAAACATGAGGTAGCACGATGCTTTCCCGACCTCATTACAACTTTACAGTCGTAAACGTATATGAATTAATAAGAAAATTTAACACTAATTACTAGTAGTTCCCTTAAAACTCACTGATGGCCCGTTGTTTACAAAATAACACAAAAACATCCTAGATGCTGGAATGGCCGACAATATTGTTTTCATGTTACTTTTTCTTATTTAAACTTGATTACATTACTGATGAAATGGCGTTCAAGTTTCCTACTGTGCATGATCAGCTTTAGGACTTTGAAAGCACGCGATAAACCAAACGACACTTGCCTACCGCGTATGCTGCTCACCTGGTATATCAACAAATGCCCTAACATGCGCGTTTCATTTTTAAATATATAAATACATCATTTTATTGCAATACAATGCCTAATCATAAACCTCAGTCCTGTAAACAACCGCGATTTTGTCCTGACGAATACCAATTTTAATAGTTACTTACCCTCAGGGAAAACCACCCTCATCTTCAAGTAGCTGGTTGTCAGTCTTATGATTGAAGCTTTGTCGAGCTGTGAGGTTATTGCAGACGGCAGTGGCAGCAATTTAGCCAGTTCATAAAATTCACTGTTTTCCTTTTCCCGTCTCGTTCGGGCAGCATTTTTTGATTTTTCCTTCATCTCGATTTCTTTTCCCTTTTCTTACAGCGCGGCCGCCATAGGTTCATTCCCCCAAGAAAAGAAATGGTTGTGGTTTTAACACCACGTGTGAAGCCAGCACAAAAAAAATCGAAATTGTTTTTTAGGGGGTGGTGAATAACTATCCTCCCTCTTTTCAATTACACTAAATGTACCAACATTACACGAGAAAGCATTAACGCCGATACATTCAAGAACATCCAAACCTGTGTTCAAATCTGTGACATGTGAAAGTCGTGCAGCAGTCAGTGTACTTTATATGTAAGACTATGAGATTTTGAAAGCCATCCAATGCAGATCAGGACATTCGCAGAAGGTTTGTCATTACTGTGCTGGTGGTGCGGCGTGCCAAGCGCTCTCTGCTGTGTTTTTTATACCTGGAGAGGGATTGCTTCTGCAGCGAAGGTGCCATAATCCAGACAGCCTCAGCCTCAAAAGTTCCCTTTCTTATTTCAGCTGCAAGTGTCAAAGTGCTGCTTCACGTTCATATCCGCAAGTGGCAAAGGTCTGGAGAAAGACAGAAAGGCACAGGCATTACAAGACGAAAAGGCACCATGTTTCAGTCTGAAAGCAAAAGGAAATCTGTGCCCGACGATCAGGTAGTTCATGACTTCATTCTCAGCATAACTGCAACTTAATTCATAAGCATGTGAACGAAATGGTAACGCAAACAAAACATGTATTACTGTTGCAGGCAGTGCCTATCTTTATTGAAGCCTCCAAATTTGCAATTCGACATGTGTTCGTTTGTTTCAATTCATAGATTATTTACTTCACTTTTACCACAGCATTTACTGATGGCTACTTTTTTTTTGCCCACATGTGTCTTTGCTGCTCACCTTGGATTACTCATTAAAAGTCAAGTTGCATTTTCTGGGGCACTTGGGCAATCTTCAGCAAACGGTCGGAAAGTGGCCAAAGGCAATACCGTCCTCAGGTTGTTGTGCTTTATTTTTTCCCCCTCCCTTTCGGTTGTTATGAGGTGGCGGGCCGCCGCTGCTATGCGGACTGCTCGCTGCGCTGAACTTTGGCTGCCTGTCGAGCAGTGGGCAGCGCAACTTTTCACCGCCAGCCTTTTCCCAGTCTGCAGCCAGTCACCCTGGCGTGCCGCTCCCGCCCAGCTGTCAATCATTCACCTCCGGTGTGACTCCCATTGGCTACTTTTCTCGTTTAGGTCACGCGCCCGCTGCGGCTGTTTACGCGAAGCGTAGAGGTAGACGTCGATTCTGACCTCCGACCTCGTCCAAAAGCAAAAACGTTGTTGCTCTCGCACTAATCTGAGACTGTAACAGATTTTCAAACTGCATTTTTTCTATATTTTGAGAATTAAGTTATTCTTTTATATACAGATTACGTATAATAAAGTGATTCCTTTCCTAATAATTTACCTTCGTAAAAATAATTATGAATAAGAAAATATCTAGAGCTAATACAATATTTGTAAACCTCCTGACCATCCGGATATTATATATATTTCCAGGCTAGAATAGATTGAAATGACCGTGCATCTGAGAAAATTGTCGTTCAGGACAATCATAAATTCCCCCAGTGTAGAAGTTGTTCAAATATAAAATACACAATTGTAAACAAGTTGTTACGAATAAATAATTCCAAGACATCATTTTTTCACTAAATAATACCTGAATATTGAAACTAAATAAAAATACTGAATAGCTGAACACTATTGCATTGATTTGGTGAATTTGCAGCATTGTACATGACAAACGCATCACATCAGTGATAAAGATACAGTAAGGCAGGAAAGTTTAATTAAACTTAGTTATTGCGACCTTGCGTTACCCTCCTACAGAGCATATAAGTACAGCTAAATAAAACCGTAATTTTCGGTTTCTTGAATGGAATAATAACACGACAAGTGACTTTAGATCACAATTATAATTTGTCATTATAGTTTTAGGAATGAAATACTGTTTATCACATTTAAAATAACCGGAGCAAAATATCAATTTCACAATCAGAGTTAATAAAACTTATTAATTACATAACCAATCCAACTATTCCAAAGTATCGGAAGCTAAAGTGTTCGCGATGCCGTAAACTTACGTGACTCCCTCGCCTTAAATGATCCAAAACAGAGGGGGAAATAGATGTCTGATATTCACCGCTCATTCATTGATGATCGCGGAGATACCGTTTCAGATTTTTTTAATTGCTCGCCATCGGGTTTGAATGAATGTGAAAATAAGCGAATATGGTGATTTCAGCTCGAGTGTGTGCGGAAGTAGAACTATAAATTCCATTTTTCATATTCCATAATTGTCTGCACGTTAATTTCCCACACAAACACTGTTTTATTTATAGTGCTAATAGAAGACACATGTTATTGGCACACTGTAGCTTGAAGGTGATAGTAAAGATGCCTTTAATGAGACCTCATCTAATGAAGACTAATCACAAAACAGCGGTTTTAATGTTTCACGATGAAACAAAAGTCTAGACACGTTCTGTTCATCACTGAAGCCTGCAAAATCATTTTAAAGATGAACGTATAAGTCAATCTTAGCCACCAAATAAAACACATTAAAACTCTAGTAGTATTTTCAATTGATACTTAGTAGAATGATCAGGTATCTCGAGTTTTCTTTTTCAGGGGCTCTTAATTCCAACATACACACAAGTAAATTTACTTTTAACCCTTTATAATTCTATCCCTCAATAAATTTGAACGGATTTCCCGCGGGCATGTAATTAATTATTATATTATTAGAGAAAGACATCTTGCAGTTTTAATTCCAGTGCTTATTCCTTTGATGTACTAAACACAAGGTTTTGTAAAAGTTTCTTAAAACGCGAATGATAAGTGTCTAACTTCAAGACCTTGTGAAATTAGGCCCTTGCCACTATGAACCTTAATATTAGTGTTAAAGTGACCTCTGAGATACATGCTGTAAAAATACTATCAGGAACAATTTATGATCTTACCAAAAACACAAAAACATATTTAAAGGCTAATGTCAATTGAAAACAATGTGATTCTGTAAGCAAGTAAATGGCAACCAGAACTTCTCCAAGTTCTGTGCTTTCTTTGACCATTCGAGGATTAAAAAAAACATGTGCATTTGTCTTAACCGCCACTACTTTTCTTTTGCTTGCCAGTGTTCTTGAATAGAAGAGGTAGAAATAAACTTAAATTCCATGTAAATAAATAACTTGGTACAGACGCACTGTACTTACCCCTAAAGTATACGCGAAGAGCTCAAGGTGATGTGATATTTCTAACAATGAAAATAGCTAGTTGAAAAACAACGATAAATACGTAGGACGACAACCAGCAAGTCCTTTAAACTATGAATGTGATATTTAAATCCACCCGCCCACGGTCGTATACTTCTTCAGGGAAGCGAAGCCTTAAGTTTTGCGAATCGTTAACAGCACGATTTCGGTTGAGCAACCCTTCTTTACCTAAGAGACAGTGAAAGGGAACTTTGGAGCACGGGTCTACTTGTCAGTTTCCAAAGTGCATGAAAAATCTTCTTTACCACATAAACACGCACACAGAGGAAAGAGAAAAACAAACGGATGGATTTTGAGTTATCAAGGTAACCAAGAGCCATTCGAATTACTGCAGGAAGTTGGTGCCAAGGATGGGCTATGTTCCAACTCAATAGCAGAACAAACAGGAGGGGATGAATGGCCAACTCCTGCTTCTATTTCTTTGTGTTTTCGATAACAGTTATTGCAAATACGGAGTAATTCCTTAAAGTTATGTAAAAAGAGTTTAAGTATTTTCGAGGTTATTGAACTAACTGATTTCGAACACGATGTCAGCAAGAATATGGGGTCAGAAAACTTATTGGCAATTTACCCACCGGCTTGTAAAACCACCATTATCCGCATTGATGTATATAGACAAAGATAAGGCATGCAGTCGCATTAATAACAACACACATAAAAATTGCTGGTGAACGCAGCAGGCCAGGCAGCATCTATAGGAAAAGGGATAGTCGACGTTTCGGGCCGAGATCTTTCGTCCTGATGCTGCCTGGCCTGCTGTGTTCGCCATCAATTTTTATGTGTGTTGCTTGAAATTCCAGCATCTGCAGATTTCCTTGTAGTCGCATCAACAACGTCACTTTAGTCAATTACAAAGATTTTTTAAAAATCCTAAATACTATAACTTTTAAATGTTCTCTATAAAAGAATAATTAATGAATGGATATAACTTGGTGAATTAATGAATTGGATTGCTCATGGGTTCTACCCTACAGTCGAACCGAAGTTTCCTGATTTCAAATACGTATTTCTTTAAGGTGTCGGGGGTTGAAAACATAGCCTCATGTCACGTTTTGACAACGCACTGTCTGCTTACTGGTGTATCCGATGTTGTAAACATACGTTAGGTGGTAAGGAAATTCAGATACTTATTTGGCCATACATATAAAACAACCCTGTGAATTGAATTCGTTCCGCAGTCACCTGAGCCATTCGACTGGCCGGCACGGCCAGACACCAGGAGACACTCACTCCAGCCATTGTTTATCTGCAAGCGCTAAATTGCGAGGCGGGGAAACGGGGAAGTGGGTGGGGATGCTTTCTGTGTCAGTTAATGTCCAAAGCAGGACATTACCGACAAAAAAAAATTAGCCATCGCCTTCCATTGATTTGAGCAGTAATGCGCTGACGAGTGATAGGAAGGGCGTGGACCTTGCAGTGAGCTTTGATTTTACGAGTGGAGACCATCGTGCCTGACCGCAGCACATCACAAATCACCGTCGGTCTCCTCTCTCCCAAGGGTCCGTGCTGCTCGCAGTTTCAGAAGCTCCTTGGCCATTCATTGTACAGCCTCGCAGAATCTTCTTGTGGTTACTTTGAATACTCGCGTAGTGTGTGAAATCGCCCTCTAAACTATTCTGTGATATAAAGCGGTTAAGACGTTTAAGTGCCATCGTCGCTTTTTTTAAATTAGACACCTTTTTCATATCTAACGCGTTTGAATAGATTTAACTCTGGTTCCTGTCCTTGTCGTAGTATCATTTTCCGTCAAAACATCAGTAAATAATCATTTTATGTTTCATTTCAGATTTCTAGCATCTGCAATTTTCATCCCCACATTATTTCCTGCCGCCAATTATGTTTCGGCCAGCTTGCGTTAAACATTTAAAATATTGACAGAGTAGTAGTAAATAAACATTTGCGCTTAAAAAAACAAGTAGGGACTGACGACTTGAAATCTACAGCCATTCGGGTACATAGTCTAGTAGCTGAGTATGACTGACCAAGTCTCTCTTCGCCGTAGTCTCGAAGCGTGACCAATACGCCAGTCATTGTAAATTGAAACTCTCGATCGCCAAGAAGCTTTGTCTTGGTTAATCTGACACTTGCAAATTGTGGAACCATTTAACGTTACATTTTAAAGTAGCAGGCCAATTCGGGAAATTTCTAATAAATGATTTACCATATTGCATAACTTTGATACCCTGAACTTAGAACGGAGAGAGAACAAAGCTGAATTATTGCACTTTCAACAGATGTTAGTTAAAATAAAATCGAATGTAGCGGCAGACCACAGGTGAAAGTGAAACAGTATGGGTCGCTGCGGCGTACCGATGAGAAAGTAGCCGACGCAATTGAGTGTAAGTGGGTGAAATCAGCAATGTTATTCACACAACAGGGCAAGTAAGAAATTTAAGCTACTTTCATCGTTGCCGCGAACTATCTTTGAAGGTTCGTTTGTCACGTTGCAGTTTAAACCGGTTGGAGAGATGGCTAGCTAATAAAGATATTTTCCATATGAAATATAATCCTGTCACTGCACTGAGCATTTTGCGGATCTGAGGGCGAAAGTAAATACGCTTTTGATGTATTTTTTTCGCTGCTAGCTCACCCACATATCTTCGCAGCGTTGACTAACCTGAGAGGTTTAGTTGGTAGAGTTTCTTACACCACAACATAACCTTAAACAATAATTAATCTCCAGCCTATATACTTATTCCACGAGCTGAGAAAATTATCTGTTTAGTTATTTTGATTAACATATTAACCATAGTACAAACACTGCCGCGGGTGAGTTAATTAAATGCTATTGCTTTTCGCTGATATATTTTTATCAATTCTCTGTCACATTCTGCTAAATAGTTAAACACTAAAAATTTGTTAAACGCATTACCTCGTGGTGTTTTATATTTGTGTGTTATGTTGTGCTACTTCTAGTTAATAAATACGCAATTTTTTTGGTGTCGGCATTGAGACAGATGGTGATTTACTGAGAGACTGTGATGTGGTATTGAGAGGACACGCCTGTTAACAACATTTAGAAGACAGGAAGTACTGGAAACATTCAGCAGGTCAGGCAGCAGATATGAAGAGAGAAATTCGGCTCCGATAATAAGTGACTGAACTGAAAGGTTCAGGTTCAGGAACAATAATTAGCCTTCAATCATCAGGCTCCTGCACCAGCGTAGATAAATTCATTCACCCCAGCAATGAACTGGTTCCACAACTTATGGACTGACTTTCAAGGACTCTGCAACTTATAATTCTCAATATTATGCATTACGTATTTATTATTATTATTATTTTGCATTTTCACAGTTTGTCTTCTTTTGCACGTTGGTTCATTTGCCGTCTTTGCGTGTAGCTTTTCATTGATTCTATTGCGCTTCGTTGTGTCTTCTATGAATGCCCACATAGTATATGGTGACATGCACGTGCTTTGTACATTTAACTTTGAATATTAACTCCGTTTCTTCCTCCACAAACGTTGCCTGGTCTGATTTATGTTTAACTGAAGAAGCAGGCACCACCTAAGATGCGCTATGGCTGATAGAATATAGTTCTTAGAACCAGTATGTCACAGCATTCAACGTGCCTACCCACTGCTGGTTCCCCACATATATAAGATAATCAGATCCATTCCTGTTCTGTCCTTACTACCCCTAACTCATGGATTATGTTCCCTTAAGTGCTTTCAATCCCCCCTTGTCTTCTTCAACAATGAAGCTAAACTGCAATTTCTGAGGGTATCATTACACACCTTGTGCCACAAGAGCATCACATTTGAAACTTTCCAATCTTCAGTGATCTTTTCTTGCATCAAGCGCAAATCGGATGATAATAGCAATCTTTTATATAATCTCCATTCCCTGTTCTTTCAGTAATTTGAAAGCATTCTCCATACACCCAATTAATTATTTACTTTTAGCACAGTCATCATCTTGAGAACCTTTTCCTTATCAATTAGGTTGACCGAGATCAGATTACTGTTATGACTGGTGGCAAAGGCAGTGAACTGGGCAGCGGTCCAGACCTCATACAGTCCTGCCTACGAAAAGAACAGGATAACACCCAACTTCAAGACGCTGGAAGCAACGTTAACAGATGGTGGTGGTGGTGGGGGGGGGGGGGGTGGATTGATAAGGAGGGTGTTCACATAAGGATATTCTAAAAATAACTGAATACATGCAAGACGTTCTTGTTTAGAAATAGAGAAGCATTGTTTTAATTGTGCAAGGTGTTGGTGCGGCTGTACACAGAGTGAAGTACACCGTTTCAGTTCCCTTAATTAAGAAAGGATACAGTATAATAATATTGGGGGCAGCACAGAAGAGATTTACTGGGATGATTCCTGGAACGAGAGGACGGTTTTATCAGCTCAAACGGTTTAGATACATATTTCGTTGGAGTTTGGAAGAACGACGGCCAGTGTTAAGAGAGCATCCCATGGTAGCTGTTGAAATGCTTCTGATTATGGGAAAGCCTCGAACACAGAAACATAGTTAAAGTGACGACCGTGGTCATTGGTGATGGAGATGCATAGGAACTGATGTGTATTCCAATAGAGAGTGGTGAACCTCTGGAATTCTTTACAGATGGGTGATGCGGAGACTAGATCATTGTAGGTACCGTTTGAAAAATTAGGGAACTGAAGGCTTTAGAACAGAAAAGAAATTAAGGCCTGGGGCAAATCAGTCATGATCTTATTGAATGGTGGGGCAGATTTGATAGGTTGGGTGGCCTATTGCTGTCCTTATTGTGTTTGTGTGTTCTTTTCCACCGGTGAAAATGTACCTAGCCTGCACTAGAGACGGCTGTAGTTTAAGACCACCCATAGTTCTGTCGCACTATACCAACTAATCTTAGGTTTCAGTTTACCCTTGTCAAAGCTCCTCTCAGCCCCTTGAAGTTCACCCTCATGCAATTAAAATGTTATATTTCCGATTACCCCTCCCCCGTCTCTGTTACTAATCTAAATCTCACCCGTGGGAAAATTGCAAATTGGATTTTGGTCTTGCTCCGTTAGTTCTTCTTTGCCAGGAGTTGGCCAAAGAGAGACTTCTAATAACAGAAATAGGGAATATTGTGCCCATACTTTTTTTCTTCAGAATACTAAAATGGGATGGCATCCCCCATTTCAATATCATTCTAATAAGCAGGCTTCACCTTCAAGTAGGAGAGGGGAGAAACATGCTCAATACGAGCACAGACACTGTCACACAGGCTGCTAGGAGCAGGATGCTCAATGTGGCCCAAGCTTCCATATTTAGTTATTTTCTGCACGGTTATACTGTAAAGGCCATGTCTAAGGCATCCTGGACAGATGAATACCGCTAGGGTTTCGCGCGATACGACCTTCCGAGTTGTATTGATTTTTGGTAGAGTTGGCCACTCTCCCGCTCTCGCTCACAGACCACTTATTCATTTTCCTTCAAGTATTCATGGCTGCATTTTTTTCGGAAGAAAATTATCTTTTAATACACAAACGTCAGGGTCAAAGTATTGAGCATTTGACTTTGCGAGATGCACTTTATTGAAGGCATTTCAGAAGCGAATTCTGCGAAACTTTCCGAGCATAACGTCTGCGCCACTTCCTGAGTTAGAAGTTTCAAACTGTTTAACATGAGACTGTTGTTTTTAATGATATTTCATCATCTTGACATTCTGTGATTTCTGCATCGGGTCGCTATTGTAGATGGGCACGGACTGGCAAAGGGAAGCCGAATCTCTGAGGATATTGACAATGGAAATAAGTGCTACACCTCAGTACTCGAGTGAAGGGGTGACATACACGATCACTAGATAGCTTCAGTATTTCGGTTGGCAATCCATCTACAAATCAATGGAAAACTTTGATGTGGACAGTTTTTTTTTCCTAAATAATCGTGATCGCTTATCTTCGATGACAAGTGTATTGCTCCAGTTTGGGTGCATAACGCTGACCCGAAGCTCGAAACCGAAATGGGCCTTAATATGAAGACTTCTCTAAGTGGTCCAGAGACTGGCATCTTTATTTGAGAGAGAAAAAATATGTATCTACCCGAAACACAAGTGAACAGAACCAGGGAGAACATTTCAGCGAATAGCGGTAATGTCGCTTGGGATATTAAGTAGTAATTCGGAAAATGGCACCTACTCTTCTGTTAGACTTTAGGGCGCGTTTGAACGTTTCAGCGCGGAAGTTCCTTGTAAAGCGGTATTGTAATAACCAAAGGCTAAAATTAACCTCCCGAGTGTATTACTGGGCAGTGTTGATGCATGCGATCTGCTAGCGACTTAACAAAATTTTCACATTTTCGTATATTTATTTATTGAGATACGCCGCCGCCCAACAACCTGGCCTAATCACGGGACCAATTAACCTATCAATCGGTAGGAGAAAACCGGAGCACCTGGAGGAAACCCACACTGTCACGGAAGGACATAAATGTACAGAGAATTGAACCCAGGTCGTTAGTACTGTAAAGCGTTGTGCTAACCACCACACTACCGTGCTGCCCCAAATCGACCACCTCTATTTGGCCAATGCTATTGGTTTGGTACTATGACCTCATTTCCAGGGATGGGATTTGGCACCTGGAAAACAGACTCCTCTGTAAAACATCACTTCGTGTTTGCCCCAAACACGATGCCAGGCCATGGGCAAGTTATTTATCCATGAATACTCTATCTTGTGGTCAAGTTGGTAAACGTCTTAAGGAGGCACGACACTTCCGCTCTCCACAGATGCCGCTTCGTCCGCTGATTTCCTCCAGCAGATGTTTTTTTTTCTTGAGCAGACGGGAAGGCTCTACAATGGGTAGTTAAAAATGCCCGATGCATTACCGGCAACAGCCTACCCGCATCAAGGACATTTATTTATATAAAGGTGCCGGAAACAAGCCAACAATATCATGACAAGTCCCACTCACCGTGCTTGTGGACTGTTTCCACCACTCCCATCAAGGAAGAGGCTATGCAGAATCAATACTAGGACCACCAGAATCAAAAACAGTTACTTCCCCCAAGCTGTCAGGCTGATCAACATCTCCACCCACTAACTCATCCCACCACATACCCCACCCCCACTATTTCATCATCTCCTGCCAGTCACCATATGTACCGCTATTCCTGTACCTAGTGTCACTTTATGTATATATAATCCGTCTACGTACTTAAGGTTATATTTTTTGTGTTTTATTGACTCAACACACTGAATGGCCTCCTTCTGTGCTGTAATCATTACATAATTCCATGAATCCAAGGGAAGCTTACCTTAAATAAATTGTGTCCAGTTACTGAACTGGTTCAGTCTACAAATCAGTTGACATTCCCCTCAGCCTCCTCTAATCCGATTAAAATAGTAACAACCTAATCAATCTTTGTTAGTAAGTAGAAATCTGCATCCATGGCAACATTCATGAAAGTCTCTTCTGAGCCCTCTCCATTGTGACTGAGTCCTCCCGGCAGCCTGTGGTCTGAAGTGTACTCCAGCTTAGCTGATGTTGTATACCAATCTACCACAACCTGACTGCTTATACATACAGGGTCTCTGCCAATAAAGTATCCTGCGTGTCTTCTTCAAATTTTAAAGTAAATTTATTTTCAAAATACATATAATGTCACCACATAATACCCAGAGATTCGTTTTCTTGGGGGTATTCACAGTAAGAAAAAAAAATAGAATCAATGAAGAACTAGACACAAAGACTGACAAATAGCTAACATGCAAAATAAGCCAAACTGTGCAAATACCAAAAAACCCCCCCACAAATAAATAAATAAATAAATACTGAGAATATAAGTTGTAGAGTCTTGAAAATGAGTTCATAAGTTATGAAATCAGTTCAGTGTTGAGGTGAGTGAAGTTATCCACAATGGTTCAGGAGCCTGATTGTTAAAGAGTAATGATTGTTCCTGAACCTGGTGGTGAGGGACCAAAGGCTCCTGTACCCCCTTTGCGATGGCAGATGTGAGAAGAGAGCATGGCCTGGATGCTGAGGGATCCCTGATGATGGATGTTACTTTCCTGAGGCAGTGCTCCTTGTAGATTATTTACCTGTCCTACCAGATGCAAGATCTAAGGTCGAAAGTCGGACACTCTCTCTTGTTTCACACCATTAACATGCATTCTCATGCCTTCATGCCTTGCCTCCAAATATACAGAATCTCACACTGGATTTACTTCTATTTGCTATGTCTTTACGCATTTGAACAGTACATCACTTATTTGCCTGCAGTCTACAGTTCTCTACCAAGCACACGTTCTGAAAACTTCTTACTCATGACCCTCACACTTAAGACTCAATCATTGACATCAATTCATAAAATCAACCAGCAAAGAAACAGGTATCTTTGGCCCATCGTGTATATGGTCTCAATGAAGTATCTGGCTGTACTAATATCCTTAACCAGAATTTGGTCCGTAGTTTTTATGTTTTGGCATTTCAAGCACTCTCCTGTAAACATTTTTAACAACCTGCCTTGACCACCTTTTCAGGCAGCATATTTCAGAGTACAACCATTCTGCAGGTGAAAATAAAGTTCTATAGATCACCTCCAACTCCCTTCTCACCCTAAAGTTATGCCCTCTGGATTTAGGCATTTTCATAATATGGCAAAAATTCTTAATATACCCCCTCGCTATACCCCTCATAATTTTGCTTCTCACAGTCAGGTCCCACCTTCCTCCCTGCCCACTTGCCTTTAAGCCTTTTCTACCTCAAGAAAAACAAACTGAGCACATCCCTTCTCCTTCATACTGAAATGTTCCATCCCAGGCAACTTTGTGGTAAATTTCCTCTACATCCTCTCCAGTCCATTCACATCATACCAGCAACTGGTCTGCAAAGACTACTCTGACTAATCTGCTTTGAGCTTAGTCAAAGTTCTTCATCACCTTATATACAGCACCGTGCAAAAGTCTTAGGCACATATACAATACATAGCCTTTTAAGGCTTTTGCATATTACTGTAGTAATTTTATGTATTGCATTATACTGCTATCACGAAAAACAAATTTCATAACATACGTGAGTAATGATATGTGCCTTTAAAGCACAAGAGAGACTTTTTGTAATGATCAATAAACCAATTGTTTGGAAACAAGCAATCTTGCCTGATGTTTCTGGGCTGAGTGTGTCTGCACATGTGCTACCCCCACCTCAAGCACTCCTTCTCTGTCACCTGTCTCACACCCCTCCTGTGTCACTCCACCCTCGTCATTCCCAACATAATTTGCTCCCGCCAGATTTACAAACTCGATCTCCGCTCTGCGTTGACAAATACAGTACTGTATTGTCACCTTTTGTATATCAAGATCTCTGTTCCTCAACACTTTCAAGGTCTCTCTGTTCTTTAATATTTCAAAGGTGGTATGCCCTACCCTTATTAGACCTCCTAAAATGTTTCACCTCAGGATTAAATTCTATTGCCGTTGCTATGCCCAATTTATCCGCTGATCAACATTATTCTGTTATCTTAAATATCCTCCTCACTATCAACAATGCTATCTGCAAATTTCCTGATGAAACGTTCAACATTCATTTCAAAATAATTAATATATATGACAAGCAGCAAAGGTTTCTGTACCAATCCTTGTCCTTATGGTCTCAGGCTTACAATCACAAAAGCAATTCTCCATAATTAACCTCTGTCTCCTCTTACAAAGACAGCTTTGTATCCAAGTTATTAATTTGCCATGTACTCTGGTGTTCTGACTAGCCTTCCATGTAGGACCTTGTTAAAAATCTTACTAAACTCCATATGGACTACATCAAACATGCTGCCTTCACTAATATATTTTGTTGCTCTTTTCATAATAAACTTGGTCAAATTTGTCACTCAGAATTACCCAACAAAAAGTCATGCTGACTATCCCTAATCAACCCTCGTCTTTCCAGGTGATGATTAACCCTCTTCCTCAGAACTTCTTTTCCCGGTACGTCTACCACTGTTGTGAGACTCACTGCCTGCTATCTAGCTGAACTCTTCTGCCCAACTCAGGTAAATGTACTACTTTAACTTCCTTCCAGTCATCTGGTCAGTGAAGATTTATAAAATATTTCTGGGCCTCAAAAATTTCCATGCTTGCCAATTGCAATATATCTGAACAAGCCCTGAGGATTCATCCATCTTTCTGTCCAATGGATATCTAATACATTTTCCTTCATAGTTTTAACCTGTTTTAGAATATCTACACCCACCTCCATGAAACCTGCAACTACAATGTTTCTCTCCGTAATGAGAAATATTCAATTAAGACATCATCCTCTACACATACATTGCTGCTTTATTCTCTAATCTTTCCCTGGTAACCATCTTGTCCTTAGAATACTTGGGAATTTACTTAATATTGATTGCCAGTGATGTATCATGCCCTCTCTTTGCCTTCCTAATTTTGTTTCTCAAATATGCATCCACTGTACATATTCTAGACTCATGAAGGACCTCTCTTGTTTTCTCTATCTTTCACATGCTTTTTTGCTCAACGAAACAATTAATATCTTTTGACATCCAGGATTCCCTAGACTTGCCTTTCCTACCCTCTCACCTTTACAGGAACATATTGGCCTTGAACTTTCATTATATTACTTTTAAAAGGCTCCCATCTGTCAAATGTAGATTCACCTGCAATTAACAGTTCCATGTCTGCATTTGCTAGGTCCCATCCTACCATATGAGACATTGTTGACGTGGATAGCTGGCATTCATCCCATTTACAAATCTTGTTTCTTGCCACAAAACAGCTGTTTGATGAAATCCCCATCACTATACCTCCTATAGACTTTACCTCCACCGCACCCTATTACTGTACAGCCACGCTAGCTCAATAGTCACAGACCTGGTTGCTGCTGTTGCTCTTCCCTGGGAATATCCAACAATGGTATTTCCATTTGAGAGGAGAATGTCCATAAGGGGATCCTGCACTCCCTGTCTGTACCTATTGCAATGTCTTGGTTTGCCTATGCCACAAGTGATTTTGGGGGTGACCAGCTCACTAAATGTGCTATCCTTGCTGTGTGCAGCTTTGTGCTTGCTCCGGAATGAATTCATCAACAACTCCATCTGCACAATGTCATTACCCTTGCCTCAATCCCCTCACACACACACATAAACACACAAACACAAGCTGACCCAACTATTCAATATGATTATCACTGATCTATGCTAGCCTCAGCTGCTCTTTTGTCCAGTCCAGTGTAGACTCAATATGTTGATCTTTCAAATATTCATCCACCTTCACCTCAAATTTAGTCGTATTCTGGCTCTGCAACCTGTGAGGGCATCAAATTCTAGAAATGCACTCATCTCAGGGGAAAAAATTCAACACATCTGAGGTTTAAATGACTTGCCCTTATTGTGCAATTATGTCACCTTCATGACTCTTCTGTTGGTGAAAATATGTTAACAGCTGCCCTGTCAACCCACCTTGGGATCTGACAAGCTTATATAAGGTTGCCCTTTATTATTCTAAACTCCAAGGAATACAGACTCAATATCTAGCCTCTCTCGATTGGATACCATCTCATCCTAGTAATTAGCCCAGAGAATCTCATTTTGACTGCCTCCAATGCTATTCTATCCTTCATTCACAACACACAAACACAGACACAAACACACACAAAATGCTGGAGGAACTCAGAAAGTCACGCAGCATCCATAGAGGGGCATAAATAGTCAATGTTTTGGGCCAAAACTCTGCATTAGGACTCAAAAGGAAGGGGGTAGAAGACAGAATGAGAAGGTGGAAGGAGGGGAAGGAATACAAGTTCTCAGGTGATGTTTGCCCAGGTGAGAGGGAAGATGGGATGGGGAGTGGGGGGTGGGGGACAAGCAGTGAAGTAAGAATCTGGGAAGGAATATGTGGAGGATGTAAAGGGATGAAGAAAAAGGAATCTAAGAGGAGAGGACACTGTTCTAGGAAAAAAGGGCAGATCAGGATAGGAAAAGGGGTGAGAGAGTAACCAAAATGAGGAACAAATAACAGTGAAGGAAGGAAGGGAAAGAATTTACTGGAGGTTGGAGAAATTGATGTTCATGCCATAAGGGTAGAGGCTATCCAAATGGAATATGAGGTGTTGCTCCTCCAGTCTGAGTTTGGACTCATCGCGGCAGTAGAGGAGGCCATGGGTAGACATATCAGAATGGGAATGGGAAGATGAATTGAAATGGATAGGCACCAGATCTTGCCTTCTGCGGGACAGAGCGAAGGTGCTTGACAACCGTCTTCCAGTCTCCGTTGGGTCTCACCGATATAGAGGAGGCTGCATTGGGAGCACTGGGTACAATAGATGGCCGCAACAAACTGGAAGGGCAGCCATCACCATTGGAAGGACTGTTTGGGGCCCTGAATGGTGGTGAGGGAGATGGTGTAGGGACAGGTGTAGCACTTGTCACACTTGCAGGGATAACTGCTAGGATCAGTGTGGAGAGACACTGGCTAATCATGTTACAGAATGCAAAGAATTGGCAAAAATTAATTTCTCATTTTATTTTCTAACATTGAAGTGCAAAAGATGAAGATTAAGTACAGACATTTCCTTCACTCAAGAGGACTTTTTCAGGAATGAAAGACTTAACATGTGGAGAATGTTTGATGGCTCTGAGCCTGTAGTCAACGGATGAGGTGGGGAATATCATTGAAACCTACTCAATAATAAAAGGTCTGGATAGAGTGGATGTGGAGAGGATGTTTCATTGCACTGGACAACAAAGAGTTTGCTTCCTGAATGATTTTGGGTATGTCTTATGGATTTTGAACTGCTGATCATAAAAATCATGAAATTTCCCTATCAAGCACCATTATTTTGAAATCATCTACATTTGTTATTCAAATTCATAATACAAATCAATTAAAATGTTGCCCACAGCATAAGCTGAAGTGTTTTCTATCTTGTCCAGGCATGCTTGGGCATGTTTAGGCAGGACAGAAGCTCCACAGCAGGACAGACTATACATTTCTGTGAAGGACTGGTATTTGAGACAGAAGTTTCCTAGAGTAACTGATGCCAAGATTAATGAAGGCAATTTTGCTGGTCCACAAATCAAACAGGCCATCAATGATAGGC
Source organism: Mobula hypostoma (assembly GCF_963921235.1). Taxonomy (NCBI): domain Eukaryota; kingdom Metazoa; phylum Chordata; class Chondrichthyes; order Myliobatiformes; family Myliobatidae; genus Mobula; species Mobula hypostoma. Next base: position 102,317,332 of record NC_086098.1, on the reverse strand, counting down.
AATTCGAAGAGCTTCTAGTGAGATTGGAGAAAATCGCATGGAAGGCTTTCAAGGATGTTGTTGAAAAATTTTGTGGCATCTACAAAGCACCAATCTATGTTCAGCTGGTTGATAACATGCTTCAATCATAAAAAAAACCCATAAAATCCAACATGTCACTGAAGATTCATTTTCTGTATTCCCATTTAGATTACCTCCCATTGTCAGTGATGAGCATGGTGAAAGGTTTAACCAGGACATTGTGATCACGGAGAAAAAAATATCAGGGAAAGTGGAATCCATTGATGTAGGCTGATTATTGTTGGACTCTTAAGGTGGAAGCCTCAAACACTGTGTACAAACAAAAATCATCAACAAAATACTTTTAGCTTTGTTGAACCATTGCAAAGCATCAGCACCATTATGCAATTAAACACATTAATTCCGATAAAAGTTAGTGTCTTGTTTCTTTAAATCCCTATGTGATAGAAGTATTCTGAAATTATATTTGTGTTCGGCTTCATGGTCTATCACAAGCAAAAACGAAATTCTGAGGAAGCAATACTTTAGAAAGAAATTGTTGTCCAGTGAAAGTAGGAGATTCTAGGATCGGAAAGCATGGCCTCAGAATAAGGGGATGGTCATTTAAAACTGAGATGAGGAGGAATTTCTTCAACCAGATGGAGATGGATCTGTGGAATTCATTGCAATAAAGAGTAGTGGAGGCCGAGTCGTGGAGTGTATTTAAGGCAGAGACTGAGAGGTTCTTGATTGGTAAGAGGGTTAAGGATCTTCGGGAGAAGGTGGGAGACCGGGGTTGAAATAAAATCAGCCTTGATTAAATGGTGGAATAGACTCGAGAGGCCAAGTGGTCTAATTCTGCTCCTATACGAATGCCCTTATGAATACTTTTGACAGGTTGGATATTGCAGGAATGCTGGTATGGAGTAATATTGTTGGTTTCAAAAAAACATGGAGCCATTCATATGAGGACAACATTGCCACAGTTTGTCAAGACACCAAAGATCTTCCTGAGCTATTGACATAAATACATTTTCAGCCTGCTCACATGTCAGAGCATCATTAGCTTTCCCAAAGTACAATTGGTGGTTGGTACAAAGTCTAATGTTTGCTTTGCAGTGTATCCAGTTTCTCTCTGCATTAGCTTGGGATCAGTGATTAGAGATATTGAACATGAGAAACAACAGATACCTGAAGGTCATTGTTAAGAAGTAATATCTAACTTTTGGCCATGAGCACCGTCATCACTATATTTATAAGTATATTAAATCCGGGAATTTTCTGAATGAAATTTTCTGATTCATCTTTTTTCAATTGTAGTTTTAAAATTTATTTAGTTTCAGGTAGATGAGCTTTCATTCATCCTGTCTAAACTGCTGAATAGTTCCAGCATTTGCTGTATTATTTTAGACTTCTAGCATCTACAATAATTTGTTTTCAAAAAAATGAATACCTTTGATTAAAAACATTTTTAAACTTGCACGCAATATTTCTTTAAGCTTTGAAGATCCACATTTTCACTTACTCATGCATGCACTGCAGATAGCTTCTGATTCTGTATTTAGATTTATTTCTTGCAAACCTTGCCCATTTAATGTAATTAAAATGTGAAGTACTGATTTGTCACTTTTTCCTGTTGGGGGTCATTATTTTTCACCTTTAATGAATATCAATATTTTTTTCTAAAGGAGATGCAGGTAAAGGAATTCCGTATTTAACATTTATATTAGTGCAATTAATATCTATGATAAAGTACAGAACATTGTAGCCCTCTTAGCAACCCTAACATTAGAATGTTACTTTTCACTTAGAACATCATGACATTTAGTTGTTTGGAAATAAGTTCAAAGGCCAAATTAATTTTGGATCTCACTGAACATATGTATACACACATATATAAAAGTTATTACAGACCCATTAATTAACTCTTAAAATGCATTGAACCTACTCACACATCAACTAATGCTTATTAGAAATGCTTCTAATACAATTCTGCAGTCCAGGTGTGTTGAAATCTGAGGCTTAGTGCTTTTAACTAAAATGCTGCTATATTTCATTTGTGTCATTGATTGAAAAGCTTGACAATATTAACAGATTCCTCTTTTTCATCAATGCTGCTTTATGAATCTGACACAGGTGGACAGCACCTCACAGAGTGCAATGTCACTCTGAGAGTTTACAATTCTCACAGTATAGATAAGACTACTTTCCCCTCAGTCTATTACACAGGACTGATAGGGTCATTATGGCATTCACTTTGAATAGCTAATAATGCTGTCAATCATTAAGAAAAGTTTTTTTTACGTTAAAGCTTTGTCAGCTTTAAAGTAAACCAATGCGTCTCCCACTTATAATTTCTTATTTTTTATTATATTAATTTGCTCCCTGGCATTACTAACAAGGTAATCTGTTTACTCGCTTGATGTCCTGTGGTTTAATTGCAAAACCCAGTAGTCCATAACGCACTGGCTTTCGTTCACAACAGTACAGCAATAAACATGTTTTTGATCTCATTTGTAACAATGCATGTGATCAGCTAATAATAATTGTTTTCTTTGGCCTGGATCTTCCTGTATAGTTCTAAAGATAAAATATAGAAAGTTGAACACACAATAAATTAATTAAAGTAACAAGCAAAAATCACCAATTAATCTGAATTTCTAGATAATTCTGTTTCATCTTCAAAGTCAAATCTAAGTGTATTGTCCTGTATTCCAACAAACCTGGGTAGCAAATATATTTTCCTCAGTTTCTCCTGGAAACCTTTGGAAACTTAATTGCTTTTTGGGTGCTGCTGCTGCTGCTGGTACTGACAGCAAAAGGAGAAATTAATGGAAAGAACAGGTTCTGTGGATCTTTAAAAGGAAAGAAAAATGGTAGCTTCTGCAATCCTGTCAGGTGCTGAAAAATGTATTTTTTCCCCAATGTGAAAACACATTCTGGTGCTTAAGGATAATTTATTTCACTTTGTGTCAATGACTGATTAAACACTGCTTTGTTTTCTTTCTAATTTAAAATCCCACGAGTACAATTTTTCTTTAATAGGTTGATGAAATGCACTATTCTCTACAGTCACTGACTGTATAGTCAAAAGACATTATGTATATCAAGCAACAGGAAAGTAATATTCAAAACTATCATGGTTAGAGGAGAATGACTGGTATCTTGTTATTAGTTTCTAGAGATTTGAGTTGGGGATGTGAGATCAGATCCTGGTGTGAGAGCTATGGATTTCAAAGTCAAGTAATGAATAAAAAGCTAATATTAGCAATGGAAACTGTGAACCCTTTCTGACTGGATCTGGACTGTACATGATTCAAAACTAACCAGTTCGGTTGCTTCTCAATTCTCCTTTGAAATGGCTGAATCAGCTACTCAAAGGGACAATTGGACATGGCTAATAAACACTGGCTTTATCAAAACCCTGTCAATGAATAAAAGAATTGATTCTTGTATAGGCTAACGTTTAGAAATTATACCCTACATTCCTTCTGTGCACTAGGCCCCTATTGCATATAGTATCCAATTAGAAGATGCAAAGATATTTGCCAGAATGGTACCAAGACTGGAAAAGCTTCAGTTATGTGGAAAGGTTGTTATTTCTATAAAGGGTTTCAAAATCCTTACATTAAGATAAATTGAAGAAATGTAAACTGATAGAAGCTTTGATTATTCAAGGACACATTTATGGTGATTAACAATGCAGAGGTCAAATTCAAATCCCATTGTGAAATTAATCTGTCTTAAAACCCTTCTGATCTACCATGCAGCTCTGTGGAGAAGTGTCATACAGAAACTCCTGCGAACATTTGTTAAGAGAGAAATGAGTGGATACGAAGAGAATATTTCCTATAGCGGGGGAGTTTAGGATGAGAGAACACAGCCTCAGAATATGCAGACATCCATTTAGAAAAGAGATGAGGAGGAATTTCTTTAGCTAGAGGGTAGTGAATTTGTGGAATTCATTGCTACATGCAGCCACGGAAGCTAAGTCGTTCGGTATATTTAAAGCTGAGCTTGATAGGTTTTTGATTAGCCAGTGCATCCAAGATTATGGGGTGAAGGCAGGAGAATGGGGTTGAGAGGGATGATAAACAAGCCATGATGGAATGGCAGGAGTGGACGCAATGGGCTGAATGTATAATTCTGCTCCTATGTCTTATTGTCTTACGGTGTTAAGGTTGAAACAGATCTCCTTGCTCAGGTAATCTGTTACTTTGCTACCTCTAGAATTAACTAATGTTTTGACTAGCCTCCAATTTTATACCCGTTAAAAACTTCAATTTGCTCAAAATTCACTTGTCCATCTGCTGTTCTGCTCCACACTAATTCCAATCCTCATTTTTCTCAGCTTTGAAATTATTATTAAATTACATGATGGCTCTGCCGTGTCCATCCCTGTAATCTGTAACTCCCTGGTTAGTCTCCCTAGCACCTTATATTTAGTTTCTTATAAATCTATAATCAATTATACATAATTCCATAAAGCATTTTCCATCATTAACAATGTTGTGAAATGTACATTTTATATCTTGTTACATCTACATTCATTATTTTTTTTGTCTCTTTGTTAATCATTTTGTATCAATGGACATGGTGTGAGTGAGCCAGTGTTGGAGTGGCTTTGGCTCATCGGGCTCGGGTGAAGTAAGTGTCTGGTAAGTTTCTTCTTCTCCTCCTTCATTCCTCATCTGTTAGGGCACAGTTTGCGCAATGAGCATGGTTTCATGGGTACTGTTTTGTCCTGTGTGTGAGATGTGGGAATTCTTGGAGACTTCCGATGTACCAGATAACCACATCTATACCAGGTGCACTAAGCTGCAGCTCCTCAGAAAACGTGCAAAGAAACTGGAGTTGCAGCTTGAGGACCTTCGGCTCATACAAGAGAATGAGGAGGTGGTAAGTAGGAACTACAGGGAGGTTAGTCATCCCTAGGTTGCAGGAGGCAGGTAACTGGGTGACTGTCAGGAGAAGGAAGGGAAATGGGCAGCCAGTGCAAAGTACCGCAGTGGTCATTCCCCTCAAAAATAGGTATGCTACTTTGGATACTAATCAGGGGGACAAGCTACCAGGAGGGAGCTGCAGTGATCAGGTCTCTGGTGCTGTGGTTCAAAAGAGAAGACAGGTCAGGAGGACTGTAGTAGTGATAGGAGATTCCATAGTTAGAGAAATGGATACGAGGTTCTGTAGGCGTGACAGAGGATCTGGAAGGTATGTTGCCTCCCAGTTGCTAAGACCAGGGATGTCTCAGATTGGATCCATGGCATTCAAAAAGGGGAGTGCGAGCAGCCATAAGTCCTGTTTCCATTGGGTTTCTTTGCTCTGTGACTGCCTGCAAGGAGACAAATCTCAAGGTTGTATAATGTGTACATACATAGATAATAAATGTACTCTGTACTTCAAACACATTGCCACCATTAACACAGGCAAGGAAGGCGAGAAGGTCCTGAAGAGAGATTTTAGGGGGCTAGGTAGAAAGCTCTTGGCCTTCACTGTGGCTTAGCTGCTAGGCCTGATGGAACGGTTTCTACTGACAAGAGAAGGGGCAAAGGTGGACCACTGGCACCTCAAAACCAGTTGCTTTAGGCAGGTGGGGCTCATCAGCCTTGGAAGGCAGGCTGCCTAGGAGAAGGAAAACTCTGATTTTAAACCTCCGCTGCCTTGCAGCCATACCCACCCATGGGAAAGGCTTCTTGAGTAAACCCTGAGGAAGAAATCCGGAGCTGGGGTACCTAGGACCATTTGATGTTGTTTACAACTTCACTCTGGCAACCTCCGTGATGAAACTGGTGACAAGCTGTGTCAGCACTTGCCCTTCCCTTGGACTACATCAGTGACGTGGAGAGGGGGAACCCACTGCAGGGGCAACAGCCGGTTCTTCAAATCTTCCCACCCAGGCTTGCACCCAGGAGAGGACACAGTCCACCAGAGGTGCAAACCTATGGTCCCCTGGGATCAACGGCACACCACTGAAGGTAAGAATAGGCTGATTTGGCAGATGAATGTGTGGCTGAGGAACTGGTGCAGGGGCAGGGGTTCAGATTTCTGGATCATTGGGATCAATCTGGGGAAGATACAACCAGTACAAAAGGTATGGTTACACCTGAACCCGAGGGGAACCCATATCCACGCAGGCAGGTTTGCTGGAACTGTTTAGAAGAGTTTAAACTAATTTGGGAATAGGAACCAGAATGATAGGGCTGAGGATGGGTTAGTTGGTTTATAATCTGAGGCAGGGTGTAGCGAGACGACTAGGAAGAAGAGGCAGATGATCGGGCAGAATTGCAGTCAACGGGATGAGTTGCAGTGTGAAAGGCGGCAAAATTGAAAAAAGGTGATGAACACAGGACCAAAGGTGTTATATTTGAATGCACACAGTATATGGAATAAGGTAGATAGACTTGTAGCACAGTTACAGATTGGTATGTACGAGATTGTGGCATCATTGAATCTTGGCTGAAGGAAAGTTATAGTGGAGAGCTTAACGTCCAAGGATACACATTGTATTGAAAGGACATGAGGTAGGCAAAGAGTTTGGTGTGGCTCTGTTAGTAAAATTGAAATCAAATCATTAGAGAGAAGTGGCATAGGATCGAAAGGTGTGGAATTGTTGTGGGTAGAGCTAAGAAACTGCAAGGGTAAAAAGATTCTGATGGGAGTTATAATGGGAGAGATGAGACCCCCAAACAGAAGCAAAGATGAGGTCTAATTTGCAATGGGAGACAGAAAATCTATGTCAAAAGGACAATGTTCTAATCATCATGGGGGATTTCAATTTGCAGGTTGATTGGGAAAATCAAGTTTGCACTGGATTCCAAGAGGGCGAGTTTGTAGAATGCCTATGAGAAGACTTTTTAGAGGAGCTCATCATTGCGCCCACTAGGGGATCAGCTATTCTGGATTAGGTGTTGTGTAATGAACCAGAATTGATTAGAGAGCTTAAGGGAAAGGAACACTTTGGCACCAGTGATTAGAATATGATAGAATTTATCCTACAATTACATCCCAAGCAAATAGTAGTATTCTAAAAGCAGGATGACACAACCATGGCTGACAAGAGATGTCAAAGCCAGCATAAGAGCCAAGAGAGAGGACATATAATAGAGCAAAGATTAGTGCGAAGATAGAGAATTGGGAAGCTTTTAAAAACCAACAGAAGGTAACTAAAAAGGTCAATAACAAGGAAAAGATGGAAGACAAAAGTAAGCTGGCCAATAATATTAAAGAGGATACCAAAAGTTTCTTCAGATATATAAAGTGTAAAAGAGAGACAAGAGTAGGTATCAGACTGCTGGAAAACGATGCTGGAGAGGTAGGGATGGTGGACAAGGGAATGGCGTATGAACTAAATAACTACTTTTCATCAGTTTTCACTGTGGAAGACACTTGCAAAATGCCAGAAGTTCGAGAGCATCAGGGGACATTAGTGAGTAAAGTTACCATTCCTAGGGAGAAGATGCTTGGGAAACTGAAAGGTCTGGAGGTAGAAAAGATGGCCTCAGCCCAGAGTTCTGAAAGAGATGGCTGAAGAGATTGTGGAGAAATTAGCAATGATCTTTCAAGACTCAGTGGATTCTGGCTTGGTCTGAAGGACTGGAAAATTGCAAATATCACTCCAAGAAGGGAGAGAGGCAGAAAGAAGGAAATTATAGGCTAATTAATCTGAACTCAGTGGTTGGGAAGACGCTGGGGTCGATTGTTAAGGATGTGGTTTTGGGGGTACTTAGAGTGACAAGATAAAACAGGACAAAGTCAGCATGGTTTCTTTAAGGGCAAATCTTGCCCAACAAATCTTTTGGAATTCTTTGAGAAATAACAAGTAGGATAGACAAAGCAGAATCGGTGGATGTTGTGTACTTGATTTTCAGAAGGCCTTTGACAAGGTGGCACACATGAGACTGCTTAACAAGTTAAGACCCCGTGGTATTACAGGAAAGATTATAGCCTGGATAGAACATTGGCTGATTGGCAGGAGACAAAAAATGGGAATAAAAGAAACACTTTCTCATTGGCTGCTGGTGATTAGTGTTATTCCACAGAGGTTGCATTGGGACCACTTCTTTTTACTTGTCAATGATTTGGAATTAGTGGAATTGATGGCTTTGTTGCAAAATTTGCAGATGATATGAAGTAGGTGGAGGGGCAGGTAGTGTTGAGGAAGCAGAAAGGCTACAGCAGGACTTAGACAGACTAAGGCTACATCCACACTACGCCGGTTTCGAGTAGAAACGACAGGCGTACACACTAAAGGTTTTTCAAAATATCTTTGTCCACACTAACATGGATATTTGGGCAAATCACCTCCACTGGGCACGTGCAGGACACACAGAAAACAAGTGAAGAGGAAACGGTATACTTGGTGAGCATTGGTCCAGTTACAGAGTAGAAAAACTTAAAAGGAATTGCTCTTGGCTCTTGCGCAGGAGGACTTAAAACAAAAAAAAAACAAATGCTGGAGCGTATGGAGGCAACTGACAGGGCGTTCACGGACCGTATGACCCGGCTGACGACGAACATTGAAAAACTGACTAACTCTGTTGCATTAATAAAGCACCTTGTTAAATGTCTAAAACATGTCTGCATCAGTGTTATCTTGTATTTCCATACAATGTTACATTAGGCTGTTACACACCTATTGTCAGAGAAGTACTTGCATAAATAGGTAAACCACCTTCATACAAGCAAGAACAGAAAACAGGGCAAAGAGAGTATACTTATTTATTCAGTAAGCTATGGGTCAAAGTATTTGGTGAATACATTTCTAACTCTTCTGGCTTCAGTCTCATTGCCATCTGTTCTGAGATGGTTAGGTTCTGCGAAGCGCAGAATCAAATATCCCCGTGATGATTGTACACTCTAGTATCAATTGTTTGTTGACAATAAAGGAGGAGGAGGAGGAGGAGGAGGAAGAGGAAGAGGAAGAGGAATAATAATAATAATAATATTATTATTATTATTATTTTTTATTCACTCTGGAGACCGTTTCTGAAAATCTCCGTTTTCGAGGAATGAAAACGCCATTTTAGTGTGGACAAAGAGTCAAAATGAAGAGAAAAAGCTTCATTTTCAAAATTATCTGGCGTAGTGTGGACGTAGAGAATAGGCAAAGAAGTGGCAGATGGAATGCAGTTTCAAGAAGTATATAGTCATGCTCTTTGGTGGAAGAAATAAAAGGGCAGACTGTTTTCTGAATGGAGAGAAAATTTAAAAAATCTGAGTTGCAAAAGGACTTGGGTCTTTGTGCAAGATTCCCTAAAGGTTAATTTGCAGGTTGAATTGATGGTGAGGAAGGCAAATGCAATGTTAGCTTCCAATTTGAGAGGACTGGAATATAAAAGCAAGGATGTAATGTTAAGGCTTTATAATGCATTGGTGAGGCCTTCGAAGGAAGGATGTGCTGACATTGGAATGGGTTCAAAGGAGGTTAACAAAAATGATTCCAGAATTTAAAGGCTCATCATATGAGGAGCGTATGATGGCTCTGGGCTCCTACTCACTAGAATTCAGAAAGCTGAGGGGAGATCTCATTGAAGCTTATCGGATCTTGAAAGGCCTCGATAAGACTGGTTGTGGGGAGGATGTTTCCTATGGTGGGGGAGTCTAAGACCAGAAGACACAGCCTCAGAATAGAGGGATATCAATTTAGAACAGAGAGGAGGAGGAATTTGTTTAGCCAGACAGTGGAGAATCTGTAGAATTCATTGCCACAGGCAGCTGTGGAGGCCAAGTCATTGGATATATTTAAGGCAGAGGTTGATAGATTCTTAATTAATCAGGGCATGAAGGGACAGGAGAAGGCAGGAGACTGGGGCTGAGAAGGAAATGGATTAGGCATGAAGAATGGCAGAGCAGACTTGATGGGCCAAATGGCCTGATTCTGCTCCTGTATCTTATGGTCTAAATCAGATTACTCATTTTCAATTTAGTAGTCTCCAGATTAAGAGAAGAGATTTTCAAAATAACGCACAAGTTATCAAGAGATAAAGAAGGGTCACCTATTAATCAATTAGAGCGAAACACTGAGAGGAGTCTAGGAAAGAAAATGAAACTCAATTAATTCTATTGTCTCATTGTATCATGGTTACATAGAAATATTGAATTGCCAACAGTGCATGTTATTTGAATCTTGGTATTACAGTTTAGGGTTAATGCAAATTGGTTGATTTTTCAAATGCTCACCACAAGTCTTTATTTCAGATATTAACTCATGAATGTTTTCTATTATTTTCTGGAATCCAGCTAGCTCCAGGACCTATACAAAAAGAAATAACATTTGTGGGAGAATTTCCCTACCTAGGAACCTCAGGAATAGGTTTGGGTATCATCCTTGCTGATCGTTCTTGGCTTAAATAAATGTCTTCATTCCAAAGCCAATTAAGGGACAAATGTACTTGCTAGAAGAATATATTTTAAAGGTCAACAGTTAATACTGTTGGTACATTTAGGGAAATCCTTGGTCAGCCAAAATGATCAGACATGATGACCATCTCCCCCACAATATAATGCCCATGATGGAGCTGGCTGTGTTTAGAAACCTCTGCAGCTTTTTTCCAATCCTGTATATTGGCAGTGTACATTAAGTGTGTAAGACACATTGGAACTTTTCAGATATAACCCAGAACAATTTCAAATGATGAATATTTCCAACTAAAGAGGAGAATGTGGAGTGTGAGTAAAAAGAAACATATGAGGCACAAAATCAGCCATGATCTTGAATGGTGGAGCTGAATCAAGGATCATTTAATCCAACCTGCATGATACATACACACACACACACACACACACACATATATATATATATATATATATATATACACACACACACACACACACACACATATATATATATACATATATATATACACATATATACATATATATACACACACACACATATATACACACACACACACACATATACACACACACACATACATATACACACACACACACATACATATACACACACACACACATATATATACACACACACACACACACACACACATATATATATATATATAATTAATTCCAGTTACTGTGGCTTCGTTTGACAGAAAGACAATTTATTTGATCAGAAATTTGCAACTAACTGTGTACCTTAGTCTCTAAATCTATAATTTGGTAGAATAATCTTGCAAACACAATTGCAATCAAAAGGAATCAATCATCTATATTTAATGATCAACCTTTGGGAAAGAATATTATCTCTACAATGTTGAGTTTAGCCTGGCTAATATAGAGCTTTTGAATTAATTGATCTCTGCTATAAGCTAGAAGGCTAGCATGTGGGATAGTGAATACATTTCAATTACAATTTTTATCCTCAATATTAATGTTTGCATTGGATGCAGTGTTGAGCAAAGTACCCGGTTGAGCACTTGCATCATAAAGGTATCGAAGGCAAGAGACCAAGTGCTAGTAAATGCGATTAGTATAGGTGGGCGCTCGTGGTCAACATGTACACAGATGGCCACAGTTGTGGGGCCTGTTTCTGTGCCGTATGGCTCCATGATCATGATAGGAATTTCCAGAACATTAACTCAGAAATGATAAATGATGGTGTATATCTGTGTCTGAATGACACAACATACTGAGATGATAAATGCAAACACGAGAAAATCTGCAGATGCTGGAAATTCAAGCAACACATGTATACTGAGATGATAGTAGCTTTCCGGATACTGCCACTTATCCTTCTCACTTGTACCAATCACAAGAAAGGGAAGATGCAAGGAAGGCTATTGTTCATGCTTCTGCAGTTCTTTAGCTATTGATGTCTTTGGGAAGATTCACTCAGCATACTAACGTTGTTAGAATCACAGTAACAGTTTTGTTTCAAACTATTAATTACATCTGAACTCTAGTCATCATTGATATTAAACGAAACATGCCAATTTCCACACAGTCAGATTCAACAAAATTACCAGGGCATCAGAAGAGCTCCCTTCTCTTTGAATAGTAACTTTGCTGTTTTCAGGTAAACTTCAAAAAACAGCGAAGGATTTCACTTAACATCACCAACAGGTGAAATGTCACCATTTAAAAATGAAGAATTGCTTAGTAAGGAAGAAACTAATATAAATTGGAGCTATTAATTCAGCATCTCCTATCTGCATAGAACATAGAACAATATAGCATAGTACAGGGGCCAACTCACAATGCTGTGTCATCCTTTTAACCCTCTCCAAGATCAATCTAACACTTCACTCCCACATAACCCTCTATTTCTCTTTCATGTGCCTATCTAAGAGTCTTTTAAATGTCCCTAATGTATTTGGCTCTACTACCTCACTCACCACTCCCTGTGTACAACATTTACCTCTGACATCCCCCACTCCTTATAATTTTTTACAATCACATTAAAAGTGTGTCGTCTAATATTAGCCATTGCCAACCTGGGAAAAGGTGCTGGCTGTCCAATCTACTTATGCCTCCTATACACATTTATCAAGTTGCCTCTCATCCTCCTTCACTCCAAAACCCTAGCTTGCTCAACCTTTTCCTGTAAAATACATTCACCAATCCAGACAGCATCCTGACTAATCTTCTCTGTACCCTCTTTAAAGTATCCACATCCTTCTTATAGTGAGGTGACCAGAAATGAGTACAATACTCCAAGTGTGGTCTAGAAAAGTTTTATAGAACTGCAACATTACCCCATGGCTCTTGAACTCAAGCCACCCAACTAATGAAGGCCAACACACCATATGCTGTCTTAAACACTCTATCAACTTGCATGGCAACTTTGAGGAATCTCTGGACTTGGACTTGAAGATCCCTCTGTTCCTCCACACTGCCAGGAATCCTGCCATTAACCTTGTACACTTCCTCCAAGTTCAACCTTCCAAAGTGTAACACTTCACACTTTTTCATACTGAACTCCATCTGTCACTTCTCAGACCAGGTCTGCATCATGCCAATGACCCACTGTAACCTATGATAACTTTCTACATTATCCACAGCACTACCAACCTTCATGTCATCTGCAATCTTAATAATCAAACCTTCCATTTCTTTATACAAGTCATTTATATAACTCACAAAGACCAGGGGCCCCAAAACAGAACCTTGCAAAACATCACTGGCCATGGAACTCCAGCAGAATACACTCCATCTACTACCACTCTCTGCTTTTTATGGGTAAGCTAGTGCTGAACAGCTAAAATTCCCTGGATCCTATGCATTCTGACTTTCTGAATGAGCCTATTATAGGGAACCTTGTTGAACACCTTACTAAAATCCATATACAAACATTCACCACTCAATATTCATTATTTTTTTTGTCACCTCCTTGAAAAAGTTAATCAGTCTTGCGACACATAATCTGCTTCTCACAAAGCCATACTATCCCAATAAAACTTTTTTTTTTAGGCATCCATTAGTCTTGCAAGACCATGGATCTGCACCTGGAAAGTCTTCACTCTCCAGGGCGCAGGCCTGGGCAAAATTAAAAAAAAAAATACGAAAAAAAATAATAAAACTATGTTTCTCCAAATGTTTGTCAATCTTGTCTCTAAGAATCCTCTCCATAATTCAATATTTTGTCTAGCACTGACATAAGACTCACTGGCCTATAATCCCCAGGAATATCCCCATTACCTTTCTTGAACAAAGAAATAACATTTTCTATCCTTCAGTCTTCTGGTACTATTCCACTGGTGGCCACTGAGGATGGAAAGGTAATTGCCAATGTAGCAGTAATCTCTTCTCTTGCTTCCTAGAGTAACTTGGGGTATATATCCAATCCAGCACTGGGGACTTTCCTATCCAAATGTCTTTCAAAATTTCCAGCACATATTCTTTCTTAACCTCAAAATATTCCATCATATTAACCTGTTCTATGCTGTCCTCACATTTGTCAATGGCCCTCTTACTGATGAATATTGAAGCAAAGTATTCATTAAGGACCTTTCTTACTTTCCCTAACTCCAGGCACACTTCCACTTTTGTCCCTTATTGGTTCTACCCTCACTATATTCATCCTCCTGTTCTTCATGTACTTTGGAGTTTTCCTTAATCCTACTTGCCAAGGCCTTTTCATGTCCCCTTTTAGCTCTCCTAAGTCCCTTCTCAAGTTGTTTCCTGACTACTTTATAACCCTCAAGAGCCCTGTCAGATCTTTGCCTCATAAACCTTAAGTATGCTTCCTTCTTCATCTTGACTAAATGTTCCACCCCTCTTGTCAACCATGGCTCTCTTGCCCTACCATCCCCTCCCTGGCTCAATCAGGCACATCCGTCCAGCATCCCATGCAAGTGCTCCCTGAATAACCTTCACACTTCCACGAGGAAATGTGGAGGTTGTTCCACTTTTTCACAGTTCCAGCAAACCTACAAACAAGCACATTGGTCTCTCGAATTTGGTGTAACCTGTTCCTTTTATACATACCATAATTATCCAAAAGAGATCCCAATGATCTACAATTCTGGAACTGTGTCCACTGCACCAGTTCTTCAGCCACACATTCATCTGCCAAATCATCCTATTCTTATCCTCACTGGGGCATGACAAAGACAGCAATCCAGAGATTTTTGCCCTTGATGTCTTGCTTTTTAGCTTCCTACCTAGCTCTTTATATGTTCCTCAGGATCTCATCCCTTTTCCTAGCTATGTCATTGGTACCAATATGCACCACAACTCAGCCTGCTCACCTTCCCCTTAAGAATGCTGTGGACTCAATCTGAGACTGATGCTAAACAAACAATTACCTGATAAATTTTCTGTATGGAGACAATGAAAGTAAAATAAAGAGGGAAATTCATTTCATAAATGGAATTAGACAGTTGGGGTAGGAATAAAACTATAATACTCCAAAGAAAATTCACAAGGTGAAAAAAGCAGGTTATTTAATTTACTTAAAACCATCACACAATTAGATAAACTGGAATCTAAGCTGCCCCAAGATTTACTGGTCTGGACTTAAAATTAAGACATATATTAAAGATATGATTTCTATAGGTATGGCATGATGAATATGCAAATTAATTTATCTGAGAATGGTGTAAGGATAAAAAGAATACTTGCTATTGTTGATAAAACCATTAAAGAGGAGCAGGTAAATTGGATATGACATCTGTAACTAGATAAAAATATTAAGTTGTACCATCTAATGAGCAGAGGAACATAATCTGTGGCTTCTCATAAATTCAATTGAAACATTACGATTTAAGTTTTCAGTCTGTGCACAAGTATGAATGCATTTAAATTTGTTACATGGAAACGATATTAAGAGTGTGGCTTCTGGACGTGAGTGGGGTGGGGTGGAGTGCAGCCAGGTGTTCATCAGCAGGTGGGAGATTACAATTCCTCACAGTGTGCTTAAAAAACCCAGCTAAGATATTAACTTGGACAAATTGCATTCTTGCCGAGTGGAGCTACTGTAGCAATATATAGTCATTATTATTTTAAACTGAATTCCATGCAAAAAATTCTAGCACTTTCCTTCCCCAATTTTAGTCAGCTGCACCATACAAAAGGTAACGGAACAAGAATAATCACAGAATCCTTCATAACTCCTAATGACCTATAATCAGGATGCTAAAGATACAGCTTTGTGGTGTATGAAAGCATGAAGCCTTAAAATAAGGATGTATTTCATTTGTATTGTGACACATGCTGAAGAGCCTGAATTCAATTTTATTGTGATTTTCTTTGGTTCTGATTGTGGCAAATCAGAGGTTATTAAAAATTGATACCAAACAACACTGACTTTAACAATGGGGATAAAGAAATGTTTGGAAATCCAGTTGGACTGGATGTAGTTTACAAAGTTTGCCTTAAGTTCAGAAAATGCAGTAACTGTTTATGGCCTCTGGGTTGTCTTGGAGATGAGTTTCTAGAAATTAAAAGAAATGGAGAGAGATGTCCCGGTCTACCAACACCGATAATGTTTCTGAGATCAAGGACCAACAGATATATAGTTTCAGAATGCTTGAGTATAGATGAGAAGTTTTGGGTGATAGAGAAAATTCAAGATAAAAAGTGGTGTCACAGGTAGATAGGGTCGCAAAGAGAGCTTTTGGTACATTGGCCTTTAAAAATCAAAGTATTGAGTATCAGAGTTGGAATGTTATGGTGAGGTTGTGTAAGGCATTAGTGAGGCCGAATTTGGAGTATTGTGTACAGTTTTAGTCACCAAATTACAGGAAGGATATTAATAAGTTTGAAAGAGTGCAGAGGTTTACAAGGATGTTGCCGGGACTTGAGAAACTGAGTTACAGAGAAATGTTGAATAGGTTAGGACTTTATTCCCTGGAGCGTAGAAGAATGAGGGGAGACTTGATAGAGGTATATAAAATTATGATGGGTATAAATAGAGTGAATGCAAGCAGGCTTTTCCCACAGAGGCAAGGGGAGAAAAAAAGAGGACATGGGTTAAGGGTGAAGGGGGAAAAGTTTAAAGCGAACATTGGGGGGGGGGGGATTCTTCACACAGAAAGTGGTGGGAGTGTTGAATGAGCTGCCAGATGAAGTGGTAAATGTGGGCTCACTTTTACCATTTAAGAAAAACCTGGACAGGTACATCATGTGCATGGTGGAATATGGTCCAGGTGCAGGTCAGTGGGACTAGGCAGAAAAATGGTTCGGCACAGTCAAGAAGGGCCAAAAGGCCTGTTTCTGTGCTGTAATGCTCTATGGTTCTATATTGGGAAGATAGGTGATTTCTCAGGAACAAGCCCCATATACATCAAGAATGGTAAAATCATTCTTGAGGGAAGAAGTTGCCAGTATTGGGTTTTATTAGATTTGGAGAGTGTGGTAGTGGTGGGGAAAGCCTTCAAATTTTCAAATTGTTTTGGAAATTGAGGAAAAACATAGATTGAAACTATTAGGTACCTCCCTTTCACTCCTGATTCACACAATCCTTGTAGAAATCTGATATTGATTCTTCAGATGTTCTGAAACAACTTTTGTTTCAATATTGTTTGGCACAAGAAGAAAATTCTATGAACAAGAAAAAACTACCGTCAAACTTCACTGCTGAATTTTCAAGTCTTACATTTAAATTATTGATGATGGCAGGTAAGACATATTTAGATTCATAAAGTCATACAGCATGGAAAGATCATTGTACCCAACCTATCCATGCTGACCAAGTTGTCTATTAAAGCTAATACCATTTGCCCATATCCCGCTAATCCTTTCGTACTCACAAACATGAGAAAATCTGTAGATGCTGGAATCCAAGCCACACACACAAAATGCTGGAGGCCAGGCATCATCTACGGAAAAGAGTACAGTCAACATTTCTGGCCAAGATCCTTCAGCAGGATTGTGTGTATTGCGACCTTTTCCCACTCATGTACTTGTTCAAAGGATTTTAAATGTTGTAACTTTATATGCTTCTGTTACAAAGTTGTCCTTCAGGTCCCCTACAAACCTTTCCTTCCCATCATAAACTTAAGTCCTCTAGTTTTAGACTCTCCTCTGCTGGGGAAAAGGCTGTATCTATCTATCCCATTCATGCCTCTCATAATTTTATAAATTTCTGTAAGAGCTAACCTCTCAGTCTTCTTTACTCCAGAAAGAAATCTCAGGACCCCAGTCTGGGAAACACTTGTAAATGTAGTTTACATCCTCGCTAGCTTAATCATATCCTTCCTGTAGCACGGTTATCAGAATTGAAGTGCTGTCTAACCAAAATTTTGTTCAAGTGCAACATGCTATCCCCATTATTGTAACTCAATGCCATGTGCAATGAAGGCACTTCTGTTTTCCTGATTTGCCACTTTCAGGGAATTATGTACCCGTCGCTATGTCTCTTTTGTTCAACAAAACTCCCCTGGGACCTGCCATTCACTGTGCTTGTCCTGGTCTGGTTTAACTTCCCAAAATCATCATTTCACACTTGTTTGAGTTAAATTCCATCTGCTATTCCATTGCCTATTTTCAATTTGATCAATATTCTATTGTAACATTTCTCTGAGAACATGAAATATAAACAGTAGTCAATAAACAACATTAGTGATTTGTTTAAACTGGACTCTAATAATTAATTCTCCCATTTTGTTAAAGAACAAAAATATTTAATGAGTAAGAAAGCTTTATTCATTTTAAAGCACAGAACAATAGTTTTCATCCTTTTCATACTAAAATCTAAGGATTAGTTCTCAATTTAAAAATATCCAGAAAATATCTAGTTATTTGAGACAGGTCAATGATTTTTAATAGATGCGAAGATAGTAAAGGGCACAAGTAACAACTCTGTATTCAAATATAACCCTTATTGTGAAAAAAAATTAAAAATCTTAATTTAGCTTTAAAGCTTGTTTAGTAATTAAGAATATTCAGATAAAGAAAACAAAATGAAGCATTTCTTTCCCAAAAAAGCTATTTCTGGTTTGAGAAATTTACAACATACATAAATACAGCCTGGCCCAAGGTTCCTATGTTGATTGAACAATAATTAAGAATGAGCTTCTATGCTTCTGGAAAATGCAAAATTAATTGTAATACCTTAATTGCTTCCAGTAACAGTGAATTGTAAAGGTTGACTCAATATGAATTATATACAGGAGATGACTATATGTCCACTCAAGCCAATTTCGTCATTTAATAAAATATTGTAATGTCAACTCTACATGCCAAATACCCTTGGTAACCTTTCACCTCCTTATCAAGCACCTAATTAAAAACTATTCAATGACTGTTACTAGTATATTTTGAGGAAGGGAGCTTCAAAGACACATTAACCTAAGAAGATTTTTTGCCTCACCTATTTTTTAAGTGGTCAATCCCTTAGTTTAAAACGTGGCTTTTTATTTTAGATCTCCTCACATGAAAATTGTCTTCTCTATATTCACTCTGCCAAGGAACAACAGGACTTTTCATATTTCAGTCAAGTCCCATCTTACTTTTAACTCCACCAGATGTAAGCCTAAGCTATCAATAGGAAAACTGACCCCTTTCTCATAACCTGCAATTCCAGGTATTAGTGTAGTTAACTGTCTTTGAACTGCTTTCAATGCATTGACTTCACTTATCGTGAATTTTTTGTTTGGCACAGTACAGGTGTTGCCTCACGGCTCCAGAAATCCAGGTTCGATCCTGATCTCGGGTAGAGTTTGTACATTTTTCCTGTGACTGTGTGGGTTTTCTCCGGATGTTCTGGTTTCCCCCCAAATCCTAGAGGTGTGGGGGTTGGTGGGTTAAACTAGTTGGTAGGTAGACTACCTTAATAAGTTGAAGAGCGGTAACATCTAAAGGATGTTAATGGGAGTGAGTGGCTGAGTGGAGAGTAAAATGTAATTACTGTAAAGGGGTGCCCAATGGGATGAATGACTTGTTTGTGTGCTGTATCTCACTATGTCTGTTCAATAAATAAGGAGACAAATCATTAATCTTAAAAAAAAAAATCACCAAACAGGATATAAAACGTATAACTGTTTTTGTTGCTTTTGATCTCTAGATAGATTGAAATTAGTTCTAAAAATAAAATTCATATCTTGATGAATTTTTTGGTTGGCAGATTATGTAAACATTCAATTCACATATAGACTCAGTGACCAGTTTATTAGGTACAGCAGTGGAATCTGGTATCGTCTCCTGGACAACACTGCTGTAATGCATGGCTACTGTTGCCTTCTTGTCAGCTTGAACCAGTCTGGCTGTTCTCCTCTGACCACTCTCATTCCCGAGTTTTCATTCACAGTCCTGCTGTTCACTGGATTTTTTTTTTCTTGCTCCAATTTCTGTAAACTCTACACTGTTGTACATGAAAATCCTGGAAGATCAGCAGTTTCTGAGATACTCAATCCACCCTATCTGGCACCAACTATCATTCCACGGTCAAAGTCACTTAGATCACATTTTTTTCCCCATTCTGATGCTTGATCTGAACAACAACTGAACCTCTTGACTATGTCAGCATGCTTTTATGCATTGAGATGCTGCCATGTGATTGGTTGACTAGATATTTGCATTAATGAGCAGGTGCATAGGTGTACCTAATAAAGTACCCACTGAGTGTAATCATATTTGCATTATAGGCAAGGCAGTACTTCTAACAGATGCCCTGATTTGGTCTGTAACAGAGTACTGAGGAAGTTACCATTCTGCAATACCATTACTTATACTTTAATGAAATCCTTCAGAGCCAACATTTCATTACACCACTGAAAATCAGTTAAATAGTTCACACAGAGCAAGCTGTACAGACTTGATAGGATTCCCTTTTATGCAATAGTTAGGAGGTAAAAAACCACATGCTGCATAAAAGGATTTATCAATAGCAATTATAAGCAGTCGACTAAACCACTAATTAGAATATTAAAATATAAGATAATAATGAATGTATTTTCTTGCAAAGAGTACCTCAAAATTATGCACTTTCACTGGTAATTATCTTATTAATCTAATCTCTTCCAAAGTCCGCAGCAGGGGAAGAATCATTCAGATCTGTCTATGCTTATGTCAGGTAACGTTACAGTTCAGGTAAGCAACAAGAATCTTCTGACTTGGTTACTGCATCACTTAAAATAACCATTTTACTCCTGGAACATTAAATTCTATAGCTTGTTTACTTACTACAAACTTAAATCAAGCAAACTCATTTACTATTTTAGACAAAGTAATGGATGAGACTACGAACTATTACTTCTGGTATCGTATTCCATGCTGCTTTGAAAATACAATCAAGGAGAAACATGGCGACTACATTTAACCTACCCATGTTCTGTCTTACTGGCAGTTAACGCTCAATGGCAGTTGCTACTCACTCATTTGACATTTTATACTTTAAAAAATTGTTCTGCAATTTGAATCTTACATCCACAATAACAGCAATTTTGTAAGCAACTATTTCAAAGTACACTTCACTCCTTTGCCTATTCCTTCCTACTATTGCACATGTCAATCAAAAGGATTTCACATTATCCTGCTTTATAACAAGCAAATAACAGGGAGAATCTGGACAAACTGCTCTATTAAAAGAAGTATTGAATTGTATAAACAATGGAATAAACTCAGCGAAAACTCATTTAGTTGAATCAGTTATACTGTATCATCCAACCTTTATATTATTGGTAAATAACAAAAAATAATTTATTACTAAGGGATTACTTAGTAAGGATGGATGAAATACAAAACATCTCTCGTCAGAAAAAGGACAAAAAATAAGGAGGCTCTTTTAGCATCTTTTGAAGTATTCTATAATACATCCCTCAATAACTGTGTTTTAATATAACAAACAGGACAAGACAGATATAGGTATTGCATAAAGTTTAATAGTTTTGTACATTTGCAAGCAGCATTGTAAACTTATATTGAATGCCAGTTTCCCTTTTGGCAGTAATGATCAAATTTTTCTTGTGGTAGTAACTATTTTTTCCACAACTTAATTTTTACAGATACAACTAAATTGATATTGACAAATGAAGTGTTGCAGCTCTCACTGCAGAGAAAGGTTACTAGGTTTAACCTGACCCCATAGTTCTGAATGTGTCAAGTTTAGCCTTCATGTTACCATGGAAATGAATACCCTTTGCACTCAGTTGATTTGGGAATGAATTTTCAATCACAACTTGCCTTTATACTACCTTATGTTCTTTCTCATCAAACAGATAGTTTTTTTAAAATATACTTCTATTTCATAGAAAATTAATACTGATTGTACAGGCTTCTATTTTGCCTTGCTGTTATTCCTGGTGAGTTTGATCTTCATTCAAAATAACTTACACTATATAGAATAATCTTTTAAACACTCTGGTATCAATTACAAGAACTATATAAAGTCCATGCTTTATTAGTAATGAAGAAAACTGTAGGTTGATTTCTTTTATCATTTAGGTAATCACATTGACCAACACCAGTTGTAGAGGCAAATTTGTATTCACTGAATGAATGTGATTTTAATTAATAATAAGATACTCTTTAAAAAAAAGTGCCAATAACTTCTACAACAAATACATAACCAATATAAAGTACTATTAAAGGAAGTTGTGACTTTTAATGGTAGCTTTCAGCTTTTTCCCTGGTGCATAGGTTTATGATCTTGGTAGAGCAGTAATCTAAAATACAAATTTACATAAGGCCACCAGGCTGTGTAGAAGATTCATGCTGGAAGTCCCTTCAGCAGCCACTTGTAATTTCCTTTGAATCTGAGGTTAGAAGTTGCATCTACTAAGGCAAATAACATGGAATTTCAGTGCGGCTCCAGCCCTCCAGCACTATCTGTATTGCAGGATCTCTGCTCCTGGGTTTTTCCAGCACTAAACCCACCACGTCAGGCCACAGCCAGGTCATTCATGGCATCAGAGACCTCCATGTTGACCTGAGCAGCAATACTTGCTGGTATCACGTCCAGATAAATGTCATACTGCTGGTCCAGCCCCAGGTAGCTATCATTCATTAGATAGAACGTGTAGATGTACCTGAAAGCAAATAAAAAGAATGGTGCAGTTCTTTAAACGCCTCCTCCACTTTGAAAAGAACAAATAATGCAGATTAATTAATTGCAGATCTTGCACACTTGCCATTTTCAGCATTTTACATTATACCTTAAAATACATACTTTTGCACCCTTTCCTTAATATTATCAAAACTGATGATATGCAATTTACCTTAATACCAATATTACAAAGGTATTGTCTTATCATCAAAAACAGTACTGCTGAAATTTTATTCGGTTTAGAGTGAAAATATGGAGTATTTATACTGCCACTACTAGTATTTATGATAATGTAATAACTTATTTTTTTAGTTAAAACCTTGCAGAAGTTGAAGTTTTCCGAACAGGAACAAAGCGTACCAGATTGAAAAAAATAATGAGGAATTGCTTGTAGGTATGTGTCTTGGAGAACACTCAACTCACTAAAAGCTAGGAAAGGTTTAATAAGGTTATAAGGAATGCAAATTGAGAATAGTGCTTTATTTCTGGAGTGAAATAATTGAAAAGTAGGAAGTCAAGTTCAACCTGTTTAGATATCAGTTAAATCACACTTCAGCTCCATATTGTGTGTCACAAACACCAGTCTGAACTAGTCTATTTTTGTGTTGATATGTAATCCCATGTGGTCATGAGGAAATATTTGAGATAGATTTGCCATCAACAGTGCAGCAGAAAGTTTCATAAATTTTATAAAATCTTTCAAAATTTTGACAGATTTTGAAGAGGTAAATAGGAATATACCAATTCATTTGGTTAGGGAATTAAGTTTTAAACAAAAGTCTTGAACTTAAAACCATTTTCATTAATAATGTCTTTTGAGAAGGAAACCTGCCACCCACATTTGGTTGTGGCCTATAAGGGACACCAGTTCCATATCATTGTGGCTTTCTAACAGGTTCTAAGAATTATTTTGACTGCTCAAATATCCGGCTTCCAGAGATTATGGGATGAATGGTCATATTTTTTGATATAAATTTATAAATCCTGGGCAAAAATTATGAGTTACTATTCTGTTTATAATTTAGCTTTAATATTGACATTTGAATAACAGAAGCATACAGAGACTCCTCATCAGAAGGATCTTGTGCATAACAGTGCAGTGCACATGGAGGTATTTGTTTCATTGAAGATCATAAAAATACAGGAGGTTAACCCAGACCATATCCAAATATTTTATTCCTCAAGTAATTTCGAGGGTCCTTTGGCTAGTTTTAAAAAGTGGAAGACAATTGAAGATTAAATAATTGAAGTCTGCCTTGACTCCCATGCTGTAACAAATGGAGCTTTCACTTATAGTAAAACCAGATTACAGAAAACTGCATTCATAATTATTTTTAAACTTAATATTTCACTTTATTTAAGAACTGCTTTCTATAGCTGTCTAAGGTTAAATTTACAGTGAGATCAGTCTTGAATATAGGTGTTAAACAATGAGCACTTCAATGTTATTTCTGTAAGCTTAGACAAGATCAAATTAATTCACACTATCTGTCTCTACAGGTGTAACTCTGAGATATCACTATTTCACATGTTGGTATAACAGTCAGTCAGAATACCATTGATTGTATTATCTTATTGTTAAAATGTATTTAAAACATGTACAGATCTTGGATGATTCTTGGCAATGTTATAAATTATAGTAGCATTATCTATAATATGCAACCTCCTCTCTCCCTACGATCAGGTTCCTCTTGTCCCTCATTCCTGATTTTCTGGCTTACATTATTAGCTCCAAGTTTCTCAAATTTACAAGTCCTATTCATGAACTTAAATCTGTCTATGACCTTGGCCCTCCTTGTTTCTGTAAACACCTCCAATTCATGTTCCTCTCTGGATTTTCTGCACTTCTCACCAGCCTCTCATGTAGCTGCCGTCACATCCCCTCTTCCACAACATTTATACGTGCATTGGTGATGACCCTTAACCTGTCAATAATCTAGAACATGGTTCTCATACCTTTCACCTTTGTTTCCCTCTATCCTGTCAAAACCCTCCTTAAAATCTTCCCTTTTCTACTAGATTTTTGCCACATATGCTAACATCTCCATCTGTTGCCCAGTATCAATTTTTCATGTTTTGTTAAGTACTTTAAATATTTTTACAATGTTAAAATTATGACATAGATGTGAGTTGACAGTGGTAGTAATGAGTGATAAGATCTTACCTTCCAGTGACTTCAGGTGTGTAGAAGGCTAGAGAAACAGTGCTTTGATTTCGAACATATCCTACTCGTTTCAAAGCCACCAATTCCTTTTTGTCTATTTCCCCAAGAATGACAACCCAGCCTTCATCTTTGGCTTTTGTGAAACGTGGTGTAATGGCTTTGCTGCTATATTTTCTCTGACAAGCAAAATAAGATATCAATCAGAAAACATTGTGTGTTTATTAAGAACAATTATAAAAATCTCCTATGTAAGCTGCATAATACTTTTAAAGCAGAGATAACTAAGATCTAACTGATTATAGTCATTGTTTTTCTTATTCCACTCCTCCTTTATTTATACTCTAATTCTTGTTTAGCTCTAACTTTTATCAGTACTGGTAAAATGTCTTTGACCTATGTACAGCACTTACATAATTTCTGCTTTTCATTTCAGATTCCTAGTATGCAGCTTGTCGTAATTTTAAAAAATCGCATTGAAATATCTTGAAACACTTCATAAAATTAAAAACATTTTGACTGCAGTGATCTTGCTTGCACGAACAACGTTTCACATGCACAGTCCACTAACCAAGAGCAGCAATTTAATCTGTTCTTCCAGTGTTGACAGAGAGAGATGGAGGATCCCCTTTGACAATGAAGAAATATCAGCAATGCACTGACGGGTATGTCTAAATTATTAGCATGAACCCATGGCCTTTTAACCTCAAAATGAGAGCACTACAAAGCTGACACGAGCTGATCATTGCTGGTTAAAAGGTCTGTTAGCTATTACTGGAAAAGGAACTAAAGTTAACATATTGTCAAAAATCTGCAATTGCTGGAGTGCTGACTTTCTCTTTCAACAGGTTTCCAATTATGTAATACAGTGGAGCATCGATAAGAACATGCTGTCACCTCTTTCAGTTAGTTTGAATGCAGAGCACTTTGATAAGACTGCCTCACCATTTCAGAAATTAAAGAGTGAAATCAAACTTGGAGAACAGAGAAATCAAGATTGAACATAGCACAGCCACCTGACTGACGGCTTTTGGCATAAAATGAGGCCAATAATTTAAACCTTCTACTTTTTTCTTTAAATAATTAACAGAGAGTAATAATTTGCAAATGTCTGATACAACATTATTTCTTTCACAGCTGCTGGCAAAAGATAAACTCAAATAAGATTATTTTAAAAAAATATGCCATGTTTCCCTAATATATTAGTCTCCAGCAAAATAAAGTTCCACGATAATCTTTAAGACAGTAAAGGCAAAAAGACATTCAGAAGAGATTTACTAAAATGATTCATGGAAGGGGAACTTTAGTTATGTGGATAGACTGGAGAAGCTGGAGCTATTCTTCTTGGAAGAGTGCACTGTAAGGAAAACATATGAAGGCACCCAAAACCATGAAAATCAGGAATCAGGGT
Organism: Mobula hypostoma; assembly: GCF_963921235.1. NCBI lineage: Eukaryota > Metazoa > Chordata > Chondrichthyes > Myliobatiformes > Myliobatidae > Mobula > Mobula hypostoma. The sequence goes on along the minus strand of NC_086098.1, from coordinate 102,291,370 downwards.
AGACTGAAACTGCTCCTACTGGTGGAGGAGTCAAGAACTAGGGAACATAAAATAAGGATGACTGGCATAAGAACCACAAGTTAAATGAGGGGAAAACAAACTTTTTATTCTGCTATAAGTAGTTGGTGTTGATGATGCACAGCCAATTCTATATTCAATTATAGAATTCAAAAGTTAGCTGGATAATATAACTGAAAGGAGTAAGTTTATAGGACAAAGCAGAGGGGCCAAGGGTGGGACTTGGTTGCTCTATCTGCAGCCAGTAAACTCTTGATAGGCAAAATGGCCTTCTGCACGGTAATTATCTTGAGCGTCTACGAGGCCCATTTACATCCAAATCAGATGTAATACCAGTTTCTGCACTGTTTAATGAAGTAGCAGAATTATTAACATGAAAAATGGTATATTTGGCCAATGATATTACACTTAAAATGTCTCACTGAGTATATGTATACAAAAAAATCAATAATCTGTTTAGTGGTTTTACAAAGTATATCTATAACTCCCAATTTTCCATAAACAGGCAACCCCCATGTCGTTGCAGAGATGCCTTCCTGATTTTTCACAATTCAAACCCACTTTATCTCTGCATGTCAAGAAACGCGAGTTCAAAATAAATACATTACAAAATTGGAGACCCTAAAAACACTGTAAATCACAAAGTTCCTGAAAGTGAATTTTATTCTGTATCTCAAATTTTTGGAGAGTGATTTGTGAATTCTGTAAGGGCACATTTCAGTAATTCAAATAGCTATAATGCTGGGGTTACCTTTTATTTTGTTTTATGTCAATGGTGTGTGCAGATTTGCATGGATTCCTCCAGATATTAGGCCCTCAGAAGTAGGAAGTCTTTGTGTTGACACTTCCTACCACTATTCGTCAAAAGTTCTATCTTGTACAGGGCAAAAAGTAAATATTCCAATTCTAGCAAGCAAGGTATAAATAGATTTAGGTTAGAGATCAGACCAGAAACCTTCTGAATATTAGAATGTTTTACGTTTGTTCTTTTTCTGCTAAATGACAGAGTCTTGGTACATGATGCGTTAGTCTTGTTTTCCAGCAAGGTCTGCTGGAATCCCAAATTCGCAAAGATGAATTATTGGTTTTCTATCTGTTCTAAAAAAAACAGAAAAGTTGATTTTAACATGACCAGCCCAGGAGTGTGACAAACCTTACTACATTGGAAGGGCTATCATTTTCACAATTCTCCCAATGAAGACTTTGTACCTTGTTGCGCACTGGCCCTATCCTGCGTAGATGGACTTGAAGTACGTATTCCTGATCCGCATGCAACTGTGTCCAGTTATTCTCATCTCGCAAGCCAGTGGAAACACTCGGCAGCATTTTTTCATTTTTCCCCTTTGGATCATTTTCCCACCAGCCTTTGATACTCAGGCTAACTTCAATGACAGGAAGATGGGACAAGAAATTCCAAGCCTAAAAGGATAAAAGAAATTTGAATAATTGTACATTTCTTTGGTCTCTACAGTTTCATCTGTTTACAAAGCAGCTTTCAGTACAGACTTCTTAATGATTTACAGCAATTCACAGTTAAGATATCTGCATTAAAAGACAAAGATTTGTTAATATTATATAAATTTGGATATCAGTGAATAGAATACATTAATAAAATACCGAATGGTCAAGTTTCTCTGCACTTCTCCCTGTACTAAACACATCCTAGGCAATTGGTTCTTACTCCCTTTAAATTCCTTTTTACTTCTGTTAAGCAACAATGTTTTCCACAGCAATGAAATACCTTTAGCAAAGTAATGAGCAATAATGTCTGTAAAAAGGGTCCATCCAATACCATAACAACTTCTACACTATAACACATCTCCCACACCAACTGCACATCCCTAACATTCTTCTTGTCGTGCTTTAAGCCATCAATATATTCAGGCCACATTTACAATAGAGAGAAATGAGCAGTTGATGTTTTGGGGTTGAGACTCTCCTTCTTCCTGAAACACTGATCGTTCATTTCTGTTCATTGATGCTGCCTGGCCCAGTGAGTTCTTCTAGGATTTTGCATGTTGCTCAAGATTCCAGCATCTGTAAACTCTTGGGCTTCATTATTCTTAGTATCCTCTTCTTCCATAAAAATGCTTTATTTTACCCTCATAACATTGTCTAGCAGTTCCTCCACACATCTTATACAACTTCTGGAGACTCAAGCGACTGATTCCAGATAAAGAGTTTTGACTCAAAATGGCAACTATCCCTTTCCCTTTATTGATGCTACCTGACTTGCTTGAGTTCCTTCAGCTCCTTTGTGTGTTCCTCCTTACACAACTTCTGCCAATTTCTCAGCCTAATGGTTAACAAAATAATTGCTTGTGTTTTTGTCATCTTCTGACTTGAATGTCCCAGAACTTGCAAACATGAGGTCACCTAAAATTCTAGTGTACACGGTGTCTATCTTGCACAGACCACTGACCAACATACACTTCCTAAAGAGAAATGCTTGCCATAGTTATATTCAAATCACTCCATGGCCACAGTATTCCCTCTCCCTGCAACCTTCTTCCATTTCACAATCCAGAATATCTCCACTTGTTCAATTCCTGCCAATTGTTTATCCCATATTTTAAAGACAAATTCAGTGGCGACCAAAGCTCTTGATCTATAGAATTCTTATTTGAATATTTCTAACTCTCTTCCCTCATTTTGGACACTTAAGCCCTGAAGAAGGGTCTTGGTCTGAAATGTCGACTGTATGTTAATGTCCGTGGATGCTGCCTGGCCTCCAGCATTTTGTGTCTTACTTCTTAAAACCTTTAGGTTCTCTGTCAGTGTCTCCATGTGTGCCCAGCAGCACTGAAGCCAAGATCAGATCAGCTTCAGCATCACTGAATGGTGCAGCAGGGGTTGTCTGGCCTACTGCTTTTCTTGTTTCTTCTGCTTGGTGTTTGCTAACATGTATACAAAACATCTGGTTAGTTAACTCTATCAAAAGGACAACATACCTTTAGCATCATTTACCCTAAATCAAAATTCCATCAAATCCAAGATAATTATCAGTTTTGTTTCTAAATTTGGGTGCAACAATGACAAGACTTATAGCTAATCACCAGAAGCTTCGGACACACTATTTCCCTTCTGATTAAATTTGATCTTTGATCTTTTGGTACAATGATCATTACCAACATGACTCCTTTTTTCTTCTTAAAGACAGAAACTGTCCTTGCTTCCTCAGGGCAGAATAAGGTAGCTGCCGTTCTCTTTCCTCAAAGTACATTCCATTTGCCCTATCTTCTACTGAGGGAGATATTCACTGTTCATGGCTTTTCTCCTCAGAGAAGAGGTAGCAATCCTCTCACCTTTTTTAGTGCAGAATATGACACACCTTGTTACCAAATTTTACACAAACAAAAGCTTTGATGCAAGTACTGAGGTACCCATAAAAATGCTCAATAAAATAACTAGTTTAACATTTAGATCATCACAATTCCAGGATATGTCATCACTGCTAAAGGCAACTGAGGTGAACACATTGAAGGAGTTTATAGGTAAAAAGACACCCTCAAAACCACTTCAAAAACATTTGTCTGTCTAGAAAAATATATCAAAGCACAACTAGTGTTATTTATATGGAGAACAGTCAAGATAACAACACATTGTTTATCAGTGTGTTCAAGTGTTATTGTGCTAATGCAGCTACAGAAGATAATTTATTGCTTAAATATATCACAAAGCTCTTAGATGGTAGCTGCTTTTTGATTAAAAATAAAAACTAGGCTATTGCAGCCGAGGCTGCTAAAACATTTCAATACGAGCAAAACATATTTATCTAAAGATTAATCTTCATCATTTGAATCAGATGAGAACACCTCCCTGCATGCAATTATTTAATTAGCTGGCAAAGCTTCTGCCGGTCACCAGCCGTTCAGAGCATACTGATGGCAGAGCAGATGCAAATCTCCAGTGATGACTGCCTTTTCTCATTACGACTGCAATTAGCACTTAAATTGGTGCTTTAAACCCAATAATTTCCAGAATATTTTTTTTCATATATTTTAGTTGTGATTGTCGAGCCAACCTGGCAGAGACAGATTGTAGAATAAATTACAGATCCAAATAATTTTCCCAATGAACAGGCTACAGTAACTATTTTTATTAAAAACATTAATTATTTTTTCAAAATGAGTATAATCTTATTTCCAAACAAAATTTATATTTTCGAGATTCTGTTAAAACACCAAACATGTGCATTTCTGTTTCTGCAATGCTGATTATGAGATATTTATATTCACTTTATTTTGGGATATTGCTGGAACATTTCTGCCCACAACAGACTGCGTTGTCTGCCATATCGCACAGGGGCCAAACAAAAAAGAGCTTTGAAGTTTGCACGTTGCTTATTTAGGTACCACTTTATCTTTGAACTCTGGTTTATTCAGATAATGAAAGCTTTAGTTGTAAACATTTTACTAAGTAATTAAAAAACAAATGCTTATTTTATATTATTTTATTTCATGCATATTTCATAACTGAACATACATTTAAATTCAAAAGATTTTTATTCTTCTGTGGGCAAAGTAGCAAAATCGTTAAGTAATCAGTGGTCTTCACCAATGACCCTGAGTTTGAAGGAAAAAATGGGCTTTGTTAACTAAGGCAGAAATGACTAAGTGGTTATATATTGCCCATAAGAAAGTGACAAGCAATCTTTTTGAACAACTGCTAAATCCATATGAAGAAGATATGCCCGTACTACTATTTCAGTACAGTAGTTCAGTATTTAGAATGAGCAAGTGATAGTGGAATGCTAACATTTTCCAAATCAAAGTAATGTTTCCTGGTTTCATGCTTATGTGTCTAATGCCCATATCCTAGGTGACAGAGGTTGAGAGCTTGGGAGGCAATAGAGAAGAAGTAATGGTTAGTTACTGCAGTACATTTGGTAATAAGTGCACACTGTAACTATGTTGTCAGTGGTGGAGGGAGTACATATTTAAGTTCCATTTTGTAGAGAACTGCACTCCTCAATCCTTTGGAGAATATTCAGTCACTCTCCTAAAGTAACTTGTAGCTGACAATTTTTAAAATTAGACAATTGTTTCGCTCTCCACACCTACTGGAGTATTGCAGGTACTATATGGTAAACTAGCTACTGAGAAGATGACGACTAGCCATTGGCACTGTTGCAAATTGTAAACTGTAAAGTCAAATACCTATAAGGGACAGAATAGTTGGAAGGATTCAGCTTGTATTACATTTCTAAGCATAGGCTACAGATGGAGAGCTTTGACCAGTGGCCAATTCGGCCATTTAATTTTGAGAGGTGGGGGACTTCAATTAAGTCCAGTGTCTGAGTACAAAAGGCAGCAGTGGGTCAGTAGAGCAAGAAAGAGCTTTGACCAGTGATGAATCAGCGTTTGTGATTGATTAGCAAAAGCAAATTAAAGGAAGGTAGGGGGAAGCACAGCAGTTGTCATCAGAGTGGACAGAGTCAGAGTGGTGATCTTGAAGCTTCACCTCTTCAAGGCTTTCGCAAAGAGAAGCTTTCAGTTAGAGAAAGCAAAAGAAAAGAACAGCTCTAAATTAAGTATTTTTTTCTTCCCTTCCTTATATCTGCTCAGCTAGGATAGCAGAGATGCAAGCCAGGATAGTTGAATGCTCCTGTTGTGGGATGAGGGAAGACAGGGAGACTCTCAATGTTCTTTGTGACTAACTATGAGGTGCATCTAGCTGCAGTTTCTAACAATCCATGTTAAGCAGTTGGAGCTGGAACTAGATGAACTCCGGATCATTTGGGAGGCTGAGGGGGTGAGAAATAGGACATATAGAGGTAGTTACATCCAAGGTGCAGGACACAGGAGACTGGGTGACAGGAAGGGGAAATGGATTAAAGAGCTAGTGCAGAGTACCCCTGTGGCCATTGCACTCAACAACAGGCATATCATGGGATGGGGTGGGGGATGACCTAACAGAGGAAAGTCACAATGGTCAAGTCTCTGGCACTGAGCCTGCCTCTGTGACTCAGAAGGGAAGAGGTGAGAAGAGGCCAACTGTAGTGATAGGGGATTTGTTAGTTAGGGGAATGGATAGGAGGTTCTGTGTGCAAGAACGTGATTTCCAGATGGTAATGTTACCTCCCAGGTGCCAGGGTCTGGGATATCTCAGATCGAGTCCTCAGCATTCTTAAGCAGGAGGTTGAACAGCCAGAAATAGTGGTCCATGTAGGTACCAATGACATGGATAAGATGAGTGTCGAAGTTCTGCATAGGGAGTTCAGGAAGTTAGGTGTTAAGTTAAAGGGCAGGATGTCCAGGGTTGTGATCACAGGATTGCTACCCGTGTCACGTGCTAGTGAGGCAGAACTAGGAAGATTATACAGTTTAATACGTGGCCAAGGGTGTACGACGGAGGACTTATGATTTTTGGATCATTGGCTTCTCTTCCAAGGAAGGTGGAGCTGTACAGAAGGGGCAGCTTGCACCTAAACTGAAGGGGGACTAATATTCTAGCGAGAAGGTTTGTTAATGCTGCACGGTGGGGTTTAAACTAGAGTTGCATGGGATAGGAACCAGAGTGCCAGAACAGTTAGTACAGAGGTTGTGGAGGCATATGTTGGTAAGACAAAGTTAGGAATCAAAAGGTACAGCATGGTGTGACTAGTGACCTGAGCTGCCTATATCTTAATGCAAGAAGCATCGTAGGACAGGTGGATAATAGTGCTGAAGATGAGGTAACTGGTTTACAAACAGAAGTAAGGTGTAGTGAGGAGAGGCAGTTGACAAGGCAAAATTGCAGTCAATGTGATGAGTTGCAACATAAAAGGTGCACAAAATCAAAAAGGGTGAATACAGGACTGACGGTGTTATATTTGAAGGCACGCAGTATATGAAATAAGGTAGCTGAACTTGCAGCACAGTTGCAGATTAGCATGTATGATGCTGAAACCATCACTGAATTGTGGCTGAAGGAAGATTATAGCTGCGAGGTTAATGCCCAAGGATACACATTGTATCGAAAAGACAAGCAGGAAAGCAGAGGGGGCGGCATTGCCCTGTTGGTAAAAAATGCAATCAAATTACTAGAAAGAGGTGACATAAGGTTGGAAGGTTTTGAATCATTGGGGATAGAGCTAAGGAATTGCAAGGGTAAAAAGACTTTGATGGGAGTTGTATATAGATCCCAAAAGGATGTGGTCTACAAATTACAATGGGAGATAGAAAATGCATGGCAAAACAGCAATGTTACAATAGTCAGGGGGATCTTCAAAACGCAGGTAGATTTGGGACAAAATGCAGATTCGTGCTGGATTCCAGGAGGGTGAGTTTCTAGAGTGCCAACAAGATGGCTTTTTAGAGCAGCTCATGGTTTAACCTAACAGGGGATCAGCTAACCTGGATTGGGTGTTGTGCAATGAACCAGAATTGATTAAAAAGTTTAAGAGAAAGGAACTTAGGCGCCAGTAATCAGAATATGATAGAATTTATCCTGCAATTTGTGTAGGAGAAGCTAAAGTCAGATGTATCAGTATTACAGTAAAGGGAATTACAAAGGCATGAGAGAGGAGTTGGCCAGAATTAATTGGAAAAGAACATTGACAGGGATAACAGTAGAGCAGCAATGGTTGGAATTTCTGGAACCAATTCAGAAGGCACAAGATATATACATCCCAAAGAGAAAGAAGTATTCTAAAGGAAAGATGTCACAACTGTGGTTAACAAGAGAAGTCAAAGCCAACACAAAAGCCAACGAGAGAGCATATAATAAAACAAAAATCAGTGGGAAATCAGAGGATTGGGAAGCTTCTAAAGACAAACAGAAAGTAACTAATAATGTCATTAAGAAGGTAAAGATGGAATACGAAAGTAAGCTAGCCAATAATATTAAAGAGGATACCAAAAGTTTTTTCAGGTACATAAAGTGTAAAAGAGAGGCAAGAGTAATTACTGGACTGCCGGAAAACGATGCTGGAGGGGTAGTAATGGGGGACAATGAAATGGCATACGAACTGAATAAGTACTTTGGGTCAGTGTGGAAAACACGAGCAGTATGGTTGAAGTTCCAGGTGTCAGGGTCATTAAAATAAGTCACCTGGACCAGATGTGTACACTCCAGGGTTCTGAAAGAGGTGGCTGAAGGGATCATAGAGGTATTAGTAATGATCTTTCAACACTGGAAAATTGCAAATAACACTCCACTCTTCAAGAAGGGAGAGAGGCAAAAGGAAGGAAACTATAGGCTAGTTAGTCTGACCTCAGTGGTTGGGAAGATGTTGCAGTTGACTATTAAGGATGATGTCTCAGGGTACTTGGAGGGACATGATAAAATAGGCCATAGTCAGCACAGTTTCCTCAAGGGAAATTTTGCCTGACCAACCTGTTGGAATTCTTTGAAGAAATAACAAGCAGGATAGACAAAGCCAAATTGGTTGATGTTGTGCACTTGGATTTTCTGAAGGCCTTTGACAAAGTGCCACACATAAGGCTACTTTACAAGCTACGAGCCCCATGTATTACAGGAAAGATTCTAGCATGGATAAAGCAGTGACCGATTGGCAGGAGGCAGAGTGGGAACAAAGAGAGCCAATTCTAGTTGACTGCCAGTGACTAGTGGTGTTCCACAGGGGTCTGTGTTGGCATCGATTCTTTTTACGTTATATGTCAATGATTTGGATGATGGAATTGATGGCTTTGTTGCAAAGTTTGAAGACGATCTGAAGATTGGTCGAGGAGCCGGTAGTTTTGAAGAGGTAGAGATGCTACAGAAGGACAGGCAGATTAGGAGAATGGGCAAAGAAGTGGCAGATGGAATAGTGTCCAGAAGTATATGGTCATACTCTTTGGTAGAAGAAATGAAAAGGTTGACTATTTTTTAAATACAGAGAAAATACAAAAAAAAAGAGGGGCAAAGGGTCTTGGGAGTCTTTATGCAGGACTCCCTAAAGATTAATTTGCAGGTTGAGTCTGTGGCGAGGAAGACAAATGCAATGTTAGCATTCATTTCAAGTGGACTAGAATATAAAAGCAAGGATTAATGCTGATACTTTATAAAGCACTGGTGAGGCCTCACTGAGAGTATTGTGAATAGTTTTGGGGCCCTTATCTTAGAAAAAAGTTTGCTGAAACTGGAGAGGGTTCACGAAAATAATTCCAGGATTGAGTAGCTTGTCATGTAAAGAGCGTCTGATGGCTCTGGGCCTGTATTCACCAAAACTCAGAAGAATGAGGAGTGACCTCATTATTGAATGCCGAAAAACCTTCATAGAGTGGATGTGGAGAGGATGTTTCCTGTGATGTGAGAGTCTAAGACCAGAGGACACAGCTTCAAAATAGAAGGGTGTCCTTTTAGAATGGAGATAAGGAGGTATTTCTTTAGCCAGAGAGTGGTGAATCTATGGAATTCTTTGCCACAGGCAGGTGTGGAGGCAAAGTCTGCATGTATATTTACGGCAGAGGTTGATAAGATTCTTGATTATCAGGGCATGAAGGGATACGGGGAGAAGGCAGGAGATTGAGGGTGAGAAGAAATCTCGATCAGCCACGATGAGATGTCGGGGCAGACTCGATGAGCCACATGGCCTAATTCTGCTCCTATATCTACGGTCTTGGGGTAGAAAATCTGATTAGTCTAAAAACTTTTTTGGTGATCATGGAGACAATGAGTTACGTGAGCTGCTTCTGAATTTTAAGTTTCTCAAATTCTGTTCTTTAAGACCATAAGATATAGGAGCAGAAGTAGGCCAATTGGCCTATCGAGTCTGCTCCACCATTCAATCATGGGCTGATCCAATTCTTCAAGTCATCCCCACTCTCCTGCCTTCTCCCCATACCCTTTGATGCCCTGGCTAATCAAGAACCTTCTATCTCTGCCTTAAATGCACCCTTTAGGTACGAAGGGTGATTGATAATTTCATGGCCTATGGTAGAAGGAGAGAGTTATAAAGCTCTTGTTACATGCACGTGCAGTTCAACTCTTTAAGTGGAAATGCAGAAAGTTGAAGTTTCTCCTCATCTCCTACTTTAGGCCATGAACTTATCAATCAGCCCTGCTGTGGGCCACTTTCTGGAGGTCCACGACTTTGACTTCTACATAGAAGGGATCCATATGCTCCACGACCGCTGGACTAAGTGTGTAAATGTAGGAAAAATAAATGTGCTAGGTTTTCTAAAATTGACTCCTTCTACTTTAGGGCATGAACTTATCAATCACCCCTCACATGTTACACAAAAAAAAATCAGTTAATATTCTAATAGCTGAACTCTCTTCTTCATTATGAAGGGTATAATCATAGCTAATTTCAAATACCACACTTGCTGAATAGGTGATGTACGAAACTGACACACTGCCCTTTCAGCTTTGAATGATAAGCTTGAATTTGGTCTAGCCAGATAAATTACAAGTTTTTTCACAGTTACCTTTTTAAGTGCACTGAATCTCAGTGGTGTGAAGTCATTTTCTAGAGGTGAGGCTACCTGCACTGAGTAACCTCATTTAAGAGTATATTAAGGCAGCTGGTATAGGGATTGAAATTGGGCATTGCTGTTAAGGTATAATCATGGGACAGAACAGAAAAACATTCTTGGAATTCTTATTGCTTGCAAATAAAAAACATCATATGCACTGAACTACCGCCATAAAACAACAAATTTCACGCCATGTAAGTCAGAGATAATAAACTTGACTCTGATTAAAATGCATTAATCATCTCCTGCTGTCTTTATTGCATTAAAACAATTTTCAATCCTGAAGGGACTGTTAAAAAAGTAGAGATTTGATTTGCGAAGGACAGGAATAGAACTATTCTTCTTAAGCTAATTCCAAGAAGAAGGATGAGTCATGCAGTCAAAAGGGCCATTTCAATGTCAAATATATTTTGAGAGTTCAGAATAACTCAGATGAGCAACTGTCAAAGGACATTTAAATACCAGCTCGCTGGAAGTTTGCTCAAAGTTTAAATTAAAAAAAAACAAATAAATGGAGTAACAAAAAATAATAAAAGGTGAGATTGAAAATGCAGGTTACCTGGGAAATCTGTAGAGGTTTTAATTCTTCAGCGACTATGGAATGAAATATATCCTCCCTCCATTCACATGCAGCTATCAATTCAGGAAGACATTCAACAGGACCTTTATAACCTTTTGAGTTGCTTTTCTTTCTGTCTGCATTCCATTTCCTAACAAAATAAATTGGCACATATATTTAAGACAATAGAGCAGACACAATTTAAGTCTTCTGGTTCATGATCGCCTTCAACAAGCTGGGTGAAGATGTTAAAACTAAATAGTACTACTGAGTTTTTGGAATATAGGAAAAAATATAAGCCACTCAGCTCCTTAAACCTGCTCTGCCATGTACAGAGAGAATGGCAGATCTGTAATCTAACATCATAAGCTTGCATTTGCCCCGTTTTCCGAAATATCTATCAAAATTATATCAATTGCATAATTAATATCAACATTTTACACAGCACTTGTAGAAGACAACTCGAGGCTTCTATTATACTTTCCATGTAGAAGTACTGCTGAATTTCACTCCAGAAATTCATGGATTTCATTTTTAGCCAGTGCCCCTTGTTCCTGGAATTCCCAACAGTCAGTGGTAGTTTCTCTCTACCCGCCCTTTCAATATCCTTTGATATTATTTGTTTCACAGATATGAAGACTTTGTTTTGCCCCTTTAACTTGATTTCTTGCACTGATATTGTTAATAATATTCCACCAATAAACTATGGAAATGCAAAAAATTAGTTGCAGATTCCACAAATTTGAATATTATCTGTAGATAAGATGATTCATGAAGGACTAGGATACAAAAGGAAACTGAAAATAATCAGTTCTGAATTTTGAGGAGGCAAACAAGAATGTACTCTCAGTGGTGGCGTGGTAGCACAACGCTTTTACGGTATCAGTGACGGGGGTTCAACTCTAGCTGCTGCCCGTAGGGAGCTTGTACATTCTCCCCAGGACCATGTGGGTTTCCTCTGGGTGCTCCAGTTTTCTTCCACAGTCCAAAAATGTCCTGGTTGGCAAGTTAATTGATCATTGTAAATTGTTCTGTGATTAAGCTAGGATTAAATCAGGAGGTTGCTGGGCTGTGCGACTTGAAGGGCAAGAAGGGCCTATAAATAAAAAATAAAATCTATTTCAAATACATCCTGCTCTGTATTTATAGGAAAAGAGGTAGCTTGCATTTGCACTTAATAGATTTATTGCCAATCTTAATCTGGCCACGAGTAGAAAGGGAATTAAATGATTCCCTCTGGCATTACACTGCAAAGCTCCCAAAACTGAATTCAAGAGCAGAAATAGTATGCAGATCATCTGCTGGTCTTTTATCAATATCATAGGCTAGAAGTGAAAGGGAGAGGGAATAGTAAGAGAGGACAAAATAGAAAAATTAAAGTAGAAAAGGTAGAGAGTAGGAATTACATTTTCAAAAGACTATACAGAACTAAATATATGAAAAAAGTACCTGTATGGCCCAGATGTAAAAGGTATTTGAGCTGCATTATGACACAGCTAATAAAGCTAATACATCATAGTTTTAGCAACCTGGATTCAATCCTGACCTCAGATACTGTCTGTGGGCTGTTCCTAGAGTCTCGCTGAGCTTGTACAAATTTTCCCTGGGTACTTCAATTTCTCCCCGCATCCAAAATATGTGCAAATTGGTAGGTTAATTGAGCATTGTAAATTGTGCCTGATATACAAGTAGGGGGAATTGATGGGAATGTGGAGAAAATAATGAAATTAGTATAGGGTTAATGTAAATGCATATTTAATGGCCAGTATGGATATGATAAGTTAAAGGCTATGTGACGCTATGAACATCAATGGTGCACCTGTGAAGTAAAGTACCTAAGGGTTTCTATTAAAATGATGCCTTTTTTTAAAGGAAGTTCATTCTTATAGTCTAACATAGGAAGAAGAATATTTATTTTGAAATTCCATTAAATTATGAGTTATCTGTGCCTCCGGTCATCTTTTTGCTTGTTGATCCTAAACTCTCAAAGGCATTAACTAATAAAAATAAACTATTGATTACAATGCTGAAAACATTAATTAATTCAACATTCATTACTTTTGTTGACAGAGTTTTACTTGTGTACTGCTGTTCGTGTGTGAAGAAGAGCCTTCTGATTTAACTCCTATATGAATGTTCCCAATGTCAAGGTTATACTTGCATGTTCCGGATTTCTACAAAGACAAAATGTTTTTTTCTTGTATGTTCTCTATCAAAATCTTATCATTTTAAATTAAATCATTCCTCAACCTTCCTGCCTCTAAATAATTTAAGATAGTTTTGTTTGTAATTCTGATGAATTCTATTGTATTATTTCTGAAATGATATCTCTTCGCTGAAGGTCAGCAGCCAAAATTAAATGCAATTTTCCTGATGGGATTGGTCAGCATAATGCACAACTCACAAGTAATTTCTACATTTTTGAGTTCAACCTGCCCTGGTGACAATGAAATATTTCATTAACGTTTTTTATTTACTTTTTTTTCTATCCATTCAACAATTTATAGATTTACACTTACTACCATTTCTTCAACAGATTCTTATCTCTTATTCAGGAAAATACGGTTTGGATTCTTTTTTTGAGAAGTGCCGCCTATTCCATGTGTAGCTGCTGGCACTTCCTACGTCAGAAAATCTAAGTGAACATAGAATCTTGACAGGAGCTTGTCATTGTCATTCAAACATTAGATTACTAAAAGTTCCTTGGTGGAACTCCAATATCTTGCAGTTTCCAGCAGTTATTCTCGTAAATCTGTCTGCTGGTTAGACTGGTGCAGATTCAACCACTCCATTCATTTCAACGGTGAGGAATGGCTGGCTGGAAGAGAATGGGACTGGATTCAAACAATTTACATTTCCTTCAATTTAGTTAATTTAAATACATTTAATCACTGTAATCAGTCTGTTTGACAACTTTGACAGCTTGTTTAGTAAGGGGCATGGCTTAAACGCTGGTCAAAGCAGTTTTGTTGTATTCACAATTGCAGGACCTTGCCAGATAAACCAAAGCTCCATTTGCTCAACAGAGTCTTGTAATTTATCTGTTCACAATGATTGCAGAAGACAGGATGAGGATGTTCTTCATTGACTTTCTTGGATTCAAAGTGGATGACCTCACACAATGAACTTTGTTCTGATTATGGGGCATGAATCATATTGCATTCCAAAAATACTGCCAAACCAGCTGACTGCTTTAAGCATTTTCTGATTCAGACCATAGAACAGTACAGTAACGTAACATGCCCTTCGGCCCATGATATTGTGTTGAACTAATTAAACTAATGATAGCTAGTTAAACTAAAACCTTCTACCGACATATAGCCCATATTCCTCCATTTTCTGTGTTCCCATATGTTTATCTAAAAGCTTATTAAATGCCTCTATTGTATCTGCCTCCACTACCATCACTGGAAGCACACTCCACACACCATCTGTAAAAGTAACTCGTCCTGCATATCTCCTTTCTGCCTCTCATCTTAAAAGCATGTCCTCTATTATTCGATATTTCATCTTTGGGAGAAAGACACCAGTTGCCTACTCTATCTATGCCTCTTATAATTTTATAAACTTCTATTTGGTCTACCTTCAGCTTCCACTACTCCTGAGAAAACAACCCTAGTCTGTCTATCCTCTCCTCATAATACATACCCTCCAATTCTGGTAAACCTTTTCTGCACCCTCTCCAAGGCCTCCACATGATTCCTATAACGGGATGACCAAAACTGAATGCAGTACTCCAGTTGCAGCCTAACCCATTTTATAAAGCTGCAAACTAACTTGATTGATCAAAACAAACACGCCATATGTTTCCTTAACCAGCCTAACAATTTGTGCAGCTATTTTCAAGGAGCTATGGATCCCTGTCTGTTCAGGCTCCTGCCACACGGACAATACAAAGATAGATGGAGGAGCAGGCAGTGTTGAGGAAGCTGGGTGGCTACAGAAGGACTCAGATAGATAGGGGGGATTGGCAAAGAAGTGGCAGGGAAATGCATGGCCATGCACTTTGACAAGAGGAATAAATGTGTAGATTATTTTCTATATGGGGAGAAAATTCAAAAATCAAAGGTGCAAAGGGACTTGGGAGACCTCATGCAGAATTCCCTAAAAGTTAACTTGCAGGTTGAGTCAGTGGTAAGGAAGGCAAATATAATGTTGGTAATCATTTCGAGAGGACTAGATATAAAAACAAGGATGTAATGCTGAGGCTTTATGAGACATTGGTCAGGCTGCACTTGGAAGTATTGTGAGCAGTTTTGGACCCCTTATCTAAGAAAAGATGTGCTGGCATTGGAAAGGATCCAGAAGAGGTTCACGATAATGATCCCAGGAATGAATGGGTTAACACATGAGAAGTATTTGATGGCTCTGGACCTGTACTCGCTGAAGTTGAAAAGAATGCGGGGGGGGGGGTGGAATTTCATTGAAACCTATCGAATATTGAAGGGGCGTTTCTCATAGTGGGTGAGTATAGGACCAGAAGACTCAGCCTCAGAATAGATGGATGTCCATTTAGAACAGAAATGAGGAAAAATTTCTTTAGTCAGAGGATGGTGAATGTGCGGAATTCATTGCCACAGACTGCTGTGGAGGTCAGTTCATTGGGTATATTTAAGGCGGAGGTTGATAGGTTCTTGATTAATCTGGATGAAAAAAAATTTGAAATTTGACCTTTCGGAATCTTTTTTTTTAACTTAAATGATATGAATAGAGGAGCGGAGTTGACGGCATTACTGAACGTGTGTTTCTTTTTGTTTTTTTTTCTCTTTTTCTTTTGGGGGTTTTTCTTTGTTTATATATATATATATTTTCTTTTTATTTCTTTTCTTTTTATGACTAACTTCATTATGAGTCTGGAAGTCTATTATACCTATGTTACTTAAAATCCTTTTTGTATATGCTTATTACGATTATTCTAATCTCTTTGTATCAACTTTGTTATTGTGTTTATAATTTTGAAAATTAATAAAAAGATTTAAAAAGAAAAGAAAGAAAAAAAGATTATTGGAAAAGGCAGGAAAATGAGGTTGAGAGTAATAATAAATCAGCCATGATGGAATAGTAGAGCAGACTTGATGAGCCAAATGGCTTAATTCTCCTCCTGTGTCTTATGATCTATATCCCATTGTATCCTTCGGCAATCTTCTACACTTTCCACAACATCACCAACCTTGTGTCATCAGCAAAGTTACTAACCTACACAATCACATTTCATCCACATCATTTATATATTGTATATCACAAACAGCAGGGGTCCCAGTACGGATGCCTGCAGAACACCACGTTATGGACCTCCAGACAGAATAAGATCCACTGATGATTACTGTCTTTTATGGGAAAACCAATTCTGAATCCAATGGTCAAGTCACTGTGGATCCAGTGCATCTGAATTTTCCACCTCTAATTCTAAAATCTTCATTAGTTGTCGGCCCAATGCGCTTAACCATTCCTTATAAAAGAACCTCTACATCTTGGGAATCAAGTCGAACTCGTGTTCCCCGACCTTGAACACCTAATGATCAAGTGCCGTTTACCTAAGGAATTCTAACCCGTGATCCTCACTGAAGTTTACATACCACCAGCAGCCGACTGTAATCAAGAGCTTGAGATACTCCATGATGCCATCTTCAATCAAGAAACAGTCCATCCTGACACATTTCAAATCAGTCCGTCAGGGACATGAACCAGGCTTGAGGTGAATCTCACAATTTTATATCCTGATACACACACACACACACACACACTTTATATATATATTTAATAAATTTACTTTAAATTTTGATGGCTTTCTCATTTTTCCAAACTACTTCATGTTACACAAAACCTAAAACTGCCTGCAGCACAGTAGGTACAGTTCTCCAATGCCCTGTACAGACAAATGTCTCTGCTATTATACTATATTACTCTTGTCAAAAAAGTTCAATATTCCTTTCTTATCCTTGATTGTTTACTATATGCTAACTTTGAGATTTATGAGTTCACCCAAATTCCTCTGTATTGTTGCATCTGTAGTCTTCCCCCATTTTGCTTTTCTCCTCTTCCTGAATAAGTGAATAATCTCATAAACCTTTCTGTTGTTTTTCCACCCCTCACCAGTGCATTTTGTTACAATGAGGTTAGTTCCTTCATATGTCATTAATGCATAGTAATTGAGACCCCTCTGTGGTATTCCACTGATTAGAGCTAGCCAACTTGAAATTAACTCATTTATCCTTACTATTTTTTTGTCAGCCTATCCTCTCTATTCAGGCTAAAATACATTGAACTCTTTTCTCAAGCAGCAATCTGTCTCTATGACACAATATCAATTTTTAATACAAAAACACTGCTGCTACCTGTTTCCTTTTATCCACTTTGCTCATTACATACTCAAAGTAATCAATTATTTTGTTGCCTTTTAGAAAATCATGTTGACTGTATGACAATCTTCTAAATACCCTGCTACAGCATCTTTAGCAAAGCTGAGAAATGGCCAGTGAAGTTCAATCAGTATATTAGGATTTCTGTGCTTGGCATTTATTTGAGAAATGCCAAGAATTCCTTGTGAAGCTTCTGACATTTCCCAGCAAAATCCAGTCCATTTTACTTCTTGAATGCTTTTTAGATCATTAACTCTGTGTGTATGTCTGTGTATATGTATGTACATATGCATTTTGGCAGTTATTTAAACCTTTTTATTCTAAAGCGCACATGAATGTAAAGTTAACGTGCTTTTAAATTTCTCTTCGGTGTGAGGTGTTATGTATGTCCTGGTCCCTTCATGAATATTTAGAACCTTTAGACATAAAAAATTATAACCAAGTAGAATCTTCAGTACATCATGCATGTATGTACATTATATGTGGACACATATGCATAAGATGTATAAGTAAACATATCCAGTGACCATATCACATTCTTAATGTAAATCATAACAAATTCCAAATAATAATAATCTTGATGAAAAGATTACAGGTACCCATGTTCATTTTTACATCTCACAATAATTAGCAGCAATGGATACCTGAAGAGGTAGAGGTGTTGTTGCTCAATATTTGGCAGGGTGATCAGAGAGGAGTCATGTACCCATCTGCCTTGAATCACCATTTGGATCAGGTTGATTATATTGAGTGCAGTAATGAGCCAGCCATTATTTGCTGCCACATCCAGTATAGCCTAAATAAAGGCAAGAGACAAGACATTAAGGAATAATGTTGAATTTGAGAATAACAAGAGACAACGACAAGTCAACAGGTATTTTAATTCTCCAATTTCTATTAAATCTCTGAACTCACATTTAGTAACTAATAACTATCAGAGCAGTAAACAGCCTTTGAATTCAAGTCTACAAATTATCTTCCAAACTACAAATTTGAAATAAAAACAAAAAGTACTGAAAACACTCAGTTCAGGTACCACATATCAATAGGGGTTCAGTTGATGTTTCATCCAGTTAATTGCTCTACGAAGGGTCTCTGACTTGAAATGTTAACTTTGCTCTCTTTTTAAAGCTGACATCTGATCTGCTGATAAGCTTCAGCAATTTGCTTTTACTACAAATCTTCTTGTTCTGAAGTATTTCTCCCAATTGTATTTATTTTTTAAAGTCTGTTACTTAACTGAAACCATGATGACTATAGCAGTCTTTTCTTTAGGACTACTCAAGACTCTACCTCACTTCTTTCTCTGGTACATTGCTAACTGTATTGGAGGTGTTTTCTGTTCTCAAACCCTACTTTATCACCAATTTCTACCTCAGTCTTGCTTTCACATGTTTAGTTCTGACTCCTTCTTTCCCTTCTCCTTTCCAACCATTATATAGTCAGATGTGGCAAGAAAGCCCTAGCCAGTGAACTTTCACACAAGGTTTAAGTTCACTATAGGATTGAGAGATAACTTCACATAGATGTGGACAGATAGGGAGATGAAATTGAAAGTTGACCCCTAACCACCATACTTTCGATGAATAACACTGAATGTGTACACATAAGTAAGAAATTAATGAACAGTGCTGACGGATAATGAACATGATTTAGCTACTTCTGTTGCAAGGGCGATGTGATAGCATCAAAGAAATAAAATATTTTTGAGAGGGAGAATGCAAGTGCACCATGTGAGTGATAAATCTGCACACATAATTACAAATTGTATCTAATGGTTTGAAGCTTCTCATTACAGAAAATAGAGCATTAAATTATCAATAAGATTATTTATGCTGGTCAACAGCAAGTTATTTGAAAGCAATTTCTTAACAAAAACAAATGAATTTTATAGGGTGAATAGGAAAGAAAATTTCTTTTTACTGGAAAATATTGAAAGATGTGAGATCATTCAGAACTGGCTTGTCTACAGAAGACAGAGTAGGATTGGAAGACTTATTCTGGCTGGAGAACTGTGACCAGCGGTATTTCACAAGGACTAGTGGTGGAACCTCTGTACTTAGGGATACATATCAATGATTTGGATGGAAATGTAGAAGGGTGGATTACGAAGTTTGCAGATGACTAGACAGTGTAAAGGACTATCATAGAATAAGGCAGGACATGGATCAGTGCGGATATATGCAGAGGAGTAGCAGATATAGTTTAAGTGGGGGAAGTGAGAGATCTTGCACTTTAGGAGGTCAAATGAAAGGAGAAAGCATACATTAGATGGTAGACCCCTTAATATAATTGAAGTACAGAGGGGTCTCAGGTCCATTGATCCTAAAGGTGGTGTATGGCTTGCTTGCCTTCATTGGTAGGAATTAATGTTGCAGCTATATTTCAGTCAGACTACACTTGGAGTACTGCATGTAGTTCTGGTTGCCCCATTGTAGGAAGGATGTGGAGACTGTGGAGAGGGTGCAGAAGAGATATGCCAGCATGCTGCTTGGATTAGAGAGTATGTGCTCTAATCCAAGCAGCATGCTGGTAAACCTCTTCTGGACAAACTTGGGCTGTTCTCCCAGACCATCAGGAAAATCTGCCAGAGGTTTTAAAAAATATGAGACATAGATAGGGTGGACAGTCAGAATCTTTTCCCTGGGGTATAAATGTCATACATTAAAGGACATGTTTTTAAGGGTAGAGGGGCAAGTTTAAGGGCTATGTGAGGGGCAGTTTTCCTTTTATGCAAATAGTGGTCAGTATCTGGTATAGATCACCAGGGGTAGTGGTGAAATCAGGCAGCTTCATGGCATTTAAGAGATTTTTAGATAGCCCCCATGAATATGAAAGGAATGGATGATACACAAGAGGAGGATATTTAGCATAAATTAGTATTAAGATCAGCACAACATCATGGGCTGAATGGCTTACAATGCTGTTCTATGTCCTGTGTATAACGGGTCAGAAGTTAGTGATGTGCTGTCTGCAAACACTGCTGATAATCGTACCAAGTAATACTGTCGTATTGGGATTCCAGATCAAATCTCAATCACAAAACTTATGAAAAATTCTAATGGTTTGCTAAATCCATAAAGTCCTTTGAATGCTTCCAAATGTCCTGGACATTCAACATTATTTGAATAAAGAAAAACCATTAAAATTGAATTAATAATTCAAACATTTTTGAAAGGGTTGCAAAAAACAAAACTCATGAAGCTACTTTAAAACAAAAGAAACTTGATTAATTCATGAGAATATTAGGTAATCCTGTGCTTTCAAATGAAGACCTTGTGCTTTCAAATGAAGACCTTGCCCTTTCCCTGCCACATGTAAGCTGGTACTGTTTTCAGGGGTAGATTTAGCAATGTAACTGATATTGAATTGCAGTAAGTTTGCACTCTGCTGCTGTAACAATGTGAAGTCCATTGTCAGAGCGCAGATGAGGAAATTGTCAACTTTTTTGCCAGCAAGTTCACAACTTCCGAGTTCATGTTAGAATTGTAACTACAATGGTACTAACACATGAGAAATGCCATCAGTTCAGTGTGGAACTGTCTATATTATCTAGCATCTTTCCAGCTCATTATTTTGCTGTCATAAAATCTAATTGTTATTATATAACTGGTGTTTTGAGTCAAAGTTTAATTAGTTATTTGCTGCAGAACTAAAATAGGTTAAATAAATCAGAGATTAATTGGTGTTTAGATTTACAGAAAAAAAATAAAACAGTAAGCTTCACAACCTCAGTCTGAAATAAATACGATAAAAGCATCTTGGCTTAAGTACTGGATGTAAAAGGATTCATAGTTCTTAACAAGTTACATGGATTTTAAATTGGGTTTTATATATAAAAAAAATCAGTATTTAAGACGTGCTTTAGGAGAGAGATCAGTATGGCTCTATCCAAATGATTCTTGGATTTTGTGATTCTTGTCAGAGTTATACAAGCTTATGACAATAAATACTGACTTGAGCCACATTTGAGGGGATAGAAATTCAACTTGCCTTGCCTGTTTAAACACATAATATAATAATGGATGTGCATTGTACTCAAGCTTGTCAAATTCAATTATATAAAGATTTTGGTGGAATCCCCATTAAAACTGGAAATGATTGGTTGAAATGTTAAAAAAACCCAGAAATCAGCAGACAATGAATCTATTCTCCAGAAGCAGATGTAACATTTGAATATTTTAATGAGGCTAGGTCCTCACAGCTCAGCTGAGTTCAGATTAATGGCAGATAAGAATTGTTGGAGTGATCAGTTTAATTTGTTCAAACTTCCTGATAGTAGTTGTAGAAAGGCATCACATACAAGAGCTCAGGTGATAAGTGTCTGTTTCAAATTTATTTTTTTAAGCATCATTGCTTGTCATCTTTATTTTTGTGTAGTTTTTCATTGATTCTATTGTATTACTTTGTTCTACTGTGAATGCTTGCAAAATAAATCAAGGTTGTACATGATGACATATACATACTTTGATAATAAATTTACATTGATGTAGTTTCTAGAAACCATATTATAGAAACTCTGGATGAAGGGTAGCTTCATATTTATACAGCATTTGAAAAGCATTTTCAACTTACTGATGGCTTAGTGAACAAGATTGCTTATTGACACATCTTTAGTTATGCTGCCAGTTTGGAGACAAGGATACCAGTTAGCCTAATTTAGAGGTGGGAAGCAATCAGCGAGGATGGACTGTCTATGGCAGCTGCAGAAACATGACTGGGCGAGGTGAAGCCCTTCTAGTTGATGAACTGCCTTGGTTAATTTCTGCAGGTGTATTGATTGCAGAATAAAGGTAGTTGACAACCACAGGCACAACTGCCTTTACTGTCTTGGTAAACAAGCCATCAGGTGAACTACCTTATGCACTGCTGTCCAGATAACTGACAACAGTGAAATTCTGCATTAGAATCCCATAGAAGAATCATTGATAGCCGTGTAATCATTAACATTTAGTAAAGAATGTCCACCAGGTTCAGAAAGCAGAAATTCTTGTTTCAATACACTGAAACTATCTGCTACTATTTTTCCATTCTGAGCTTCCCTAGAAAATCTTCAGACATGCTAAGGTAAAAATGTTATCCCCTGTTAGTGCACTATTACGGTAGATACGGTGACTGTACCTCTCTGTGGAGCTCTGAGGAATGTGAGGAGTAGCAACACTGTTACTCTGGAAGTTCTTGCTGATCCCCACTGTGTCAGGCTTTTAAAAAAAAAATACCACATAAAGAGCACCCAGAGTGATGGAGCCTTGAAAATCTACATGGTGCAATTAACAACACACACAAAATGCTAGAGGAACTCAGCAGGTCAGGCAGCATGTGGAAGGGAATAAACAGTCAACGTTTCAGGTAGAGACTCTTCATTAGGACAATTAACAAGCTGGCACCCACAACAGTTGGAAGCTGAATACTGAGGCTTAC
Organism: Mobula hypostoma; assembly: GCF_963921235.1. NCBI lineage: Eukaryota > Metazoa > Chordata > Chondrichthyes > Myliobatiformes > Myliobatidae > Mobula > Mobula hypostoma. The sequence goes on along the minus strand of NC_086098.1, from coordinate 102,268,607 downwards.
AAATTCTAACAAAATGTTGTCAGAGCTATCTAAACGGCCATCCAACAACAAGGTCTGTGAAGAAAGTTTTTTTAACAGAGTAACTCAAGAAAGCATCAGTGAGGCTTTCCTTCCTCCACCATCAACTCTGCTCTCAAACGCATCTCCCCCATTTCATGCACATCTGCTCTCACTCCATCCTGCCGTCACCCCACTAGGAATAGGGTTCCCCTGGTCCTCACCTACCACCCCACCAGCCTCCGGGTCCAACATGTTATTCTCCGTAACTTCCGCCACCTCCAACGGGATCCCACCACTAAGCACATCTTTCCCTTCCCTCCCCCCAGCTTTCCGCAGGGATCGCTCCCTACGCGACTCCCTTGTCCATTCGTTCCCCCCCACCCCCATCCCTCCCCACTGATCTCCCTCCTGGCACTTATCCTTGTAAGCAGAACAAGTGCTACACATGCCCTTACACTTCCTCCCTTACCACCATTCAGGGCCCCAGACAGTCCTTCCAGGTGAGGCGACACTTCAACTGTGAGTCGGCTGGGGTGATATACTGCGTCCGGTGCTCCCGATGTGGCCTTCTTTATATTGGCGAGACCCATCGCAGACTGGGAGATCGTTTTGCTGAACACCTACGCTCTGTCCGCCAGAGAAAGCAGGATCTCCCAGTGGCCACACATTTTAATTCCACATCCTATTCCCATTCTGATATGTCTATCCACGGCCTCCTCTACTGTAAAGATGAAGCCACACTCAGGTTGGAGGAACAACACCTTATATTTCATCTGGGTAGCCTCCAACCTGATGGTATGAACATTGACTTCTCTAACTTCCGCTAATGCCCCACCTCCCCCTTGTACCCCATCCGTTATTTATTTATATACACACATTCTTTCTCTCACTCTCCTTTTTCTCCCTCTGTCCTTCTGACTATACCCCTTGCCCATCCTCTGGGTTTTTCCTCCCTCCCCCTTTTCCTTCTCCCTGGGCCTCCTGTCCCATGATCCTCTCATATCCCTTTTGCCAATCACCTGTCCAGTTCCTGGCTCCATCCCTCCCCCTCCTGTCTTCTCCTATCATTTTGGATCTCCCCCTCCCCCTTTCAAATCTCTTACTAGCTCTTCCTTCAGTTAGTCCTGACGAAGGGTCTCGGCCCGAAACATCGACTGTACCTCTTCCTAGAGATGCTGCCTGGCCTGCTGCGTTCACCAGCAACTTTGATGTATGTTGATCAGTGAGGCTGTTGTTTTATTGCAAAAGCTCAGTAATCTTCTTAAACCCATACCCAGCACCATTGTGTCCTTTCCTAACCTTCACCAGAATATGCTAGAAACGTTGGAAAGCCTGCTTGAAGTTGCATTGAAGCTATATCATCCTCGTGATTGACATGTTGAAATTACTGACCCACCCACCTAAAGGATGTCTTTCCACACAATAGGAGGCACTCGAGTTAAAAGTGTTAGCTGGGGCAAGACTTTCAGTACATTTAAGCTGCCAAACATTCCCCCTACATTGAAATATTCCCAATCAGAAAATTGTTTAGAAGTTATAATTTTGAGATGGATGCTGACAATGATGACATTTTTCAAATTACACATTGAGGAATGAACAGAGCTTCAAAATGGAAGCTGGCATAGATCTGTAGTATGTAAAAAACACATCTGAGACACTGCAACCTCTACTCACGGGTGCTCGTATTAACATTTCAGTAGCCCAAGCTATTTAATCAGATCTTGCAGCTTTTGTTAAAGGACCTGTCTGCAAGAAGAGTGCCTATTTTAAATTTTAATGAAATGCTCAGCTGTCCCCAAAAGCCTTTTATTCTTCACCATCCTGTTTATTTGCAAGTCCTGGTTTTAGGTGTAAAGGGTCAGTGATTAGATGAAAGAAGCAATTTTTTTCTCTCTCTCTGCTTACTGCAGCCAGAAAAAATTGATTATCTTTATACACAGCAGCTTATTCAAAAGTCATACAAGTGCTGGTTCAATGTACAGAAGTTTATATTAGACTGTTTATGTAATCACAACTTAAAGGAGATGCACGAGGGCTACATTTACCTCAGGCAAACAAGCCACCAAAATCCTTTTTAAACAGTGGTATTGTTTACACATTCAGGCAGCAATTCAATTAATTTTTGATGCTTTCTTCTGGTATTACTCCCAGTATATATATTTACTATTTCTTGCCTATTGTATTATTGGGTCACTGTAAGCTTCTACTATATATACATGCACATTACCCTGATTTTGATACACAAGTTTTTCGTTATCATCACTGAGCCTAAATCCTGAAACTCCCCACTAATTGATTGGAGTACTGTCCAGATGCAACAGAAGGGTTCCTGTGCAGGTCCACTGAAGAGCTTTAAAAAGCAGGAAGTTTTTTCAATGGGAGTCATTGATTGTGTATTGCGCAGTTGCAGCAGAAGCGTTTCTGCACAGGTCCACTGAAGAGCTTTGAAACCTCAATCTCTATAAAAGAGAGGTACCGCCTAGCGGAGAAGTGTCGTCGGAGTCGTCTGAGGCAGAGTAGTAAGGCTTTTGCTCAACAAGGCTTCAGTGAGAACAGGAAGAGGCAGGTTAAGTAGGTAAACTCATTCTTATTTAAATCTTGAGAGAATAGGGGGTATGCCTACAGAGCCAGTGCTCTGTTCTGGGTGTCAGATGTGGAATTTCCAAAAGACTTCAAGCCTCCCCAGTGGCCACATCTGCACCAGATGCATCGAGATGCAGCTCCTTAGAGATCATGTTGGAGAACCTTCAGCTTAGGGAAAGTAAAGCAGTGATAGACAGGAGCTACAGAGAGGTAGTCACCCAAGGCTACAAGAGACAGATAAATGGGTGACTGTCAGGAGGAAGGGAGAATATCAGAGAGTGGAGAGCTCCCCTGTGGCTGCCCCCTCAACAATAAGTACTCTATTTTGAGTACTTTGGGCCGGGGGGGGGGGGCGGTGGAATGACCTACCTGGGAGAACAATAGCGGCCATGCCTCTGGCTCTGTAGCTCAGAACAGTAGGGAACTGAAGAGGATGGCAGCAGTAAGAGGGTACTCTATTGTCAGGGGGACGGACAGGCGATTCTGTGGACATGAAAAGGAAACACAGATGGTAGTTTGCCTCCCAGGTGCCAGGGTCTGTGACGTATCTGAACACGTCCACAAAATCCTAAACAGGGAGGATAAGCAGCCAGAAGTCGTGGTTCATATTGGTACCAATGACATAGATGGAAAAAGGGATCATGAAAAAAGAACACAGGGAGTTAGGAAGGAAGCTGAGAAGCAGGACCTCAAGGGTAGTAATCTGAGGATTGCTACCTGTGCCATGCGACAGTGACAATAGGAATAGAGTGAGGTGGCAGATAAATGCATGGCTGAAGAATTGGAGCAGGAGACAGGGATTCAGATTTCTGGACAATTGGGACCTGTTCTGGGGCAGGTGTGACCTGTACAAAAGGAACTGTTTGCACTTGATTCCGAGGGGGACAAGTATTCCTGCTGGCAGGTTTACAAGAACTGTTGGGAGTGCTTTAAACTAATATGGTAGTGGGATGGGAACCAGTATATCAGAGCTGAGGATGAACCAGCAGGTTTACATGTAGATGATGGATGTAACATGAATTAAGGAAGAACAAGCCAATGATTGGGTGCAAATACAGAGAGAGCAAAAAGGCAAATTGAACCACAGAGACAAAGTTCAAAAGGGTGAAGATTGCAAGACTGAAGGTATTGTATTTAAATGTGTGTAACATTCAGAAGAAGGTGGACAAACTCATGGCACAATTAGAGATCAGTCGGTATGACGTTCTGTGCATCACTGACTCATGGATGAAAGAAGGCCATAGTTGGGAGCTTAACATCAAAGGATATACTTTGTATTGAAAGGACAGGCAGGAAGGCATAGGCAGTACTGTGGTTCTGTTGGTAAGAGATGGAATTACATCTTTAGAAAGAGGTGACATAGGGTCAGAGAATGTGGAATCTTTGTGGGTAGAATTAAGAAACTGCAAGGGTGAAAAAAACATTATGGGAATCATATATATGCTTCCAAATAGTATTGAATTGAATTGTGGAATGGGCTGCCGGTGACAGTGATGGAGGCAGATGCGATAGGGTCTTTGAAGAGACTCCTGGATAGGTACATGGAGCTTAGAAAAATAGAGGGCTATGGGTAACCCTAGGTAGTTCTAAGGTAAGGACATGTTTGGCACAGCTTTATGGGCCGAAGGGCCTGTATTGTGCTGTAGGTTTTCTATGTTTCTATGACTTTATTACTTACATCCTTCACATATATGAGGAGAGAAAATCTTAACATTACATATCTAAATGTGCAATGTGCAATTGATAGTAATGTGTAATAAATAGTATGTACAACAGTACAGTCAATATAACATAGAAATACAACTGTATCAGCCAAGATGTGGGATTGAGATTGCAGAGGGAGCTGGAAAGGGCGTGTGATAAGGGTAATGACACAATTGTAACAGGGGACATCAATATGCAAGGCAATTGGGAAAATAAGATCGGTGTTGGATTGCAAGAGAGGAAAATTGTTGAATGCCTACAAGATGGCTATTTAGAGCAGCTTGTGTTTAATTCTACACGTGGAAAGGCCATCCTAGATTGGGTGTTGTGTAATAACCCAGATCTTATTAGGAAGCTTAATGTAAAGGAACCCCTAGGAGGTAGTGAGCATAACATGATTGAATTCATACTGCAATTTGAGACAGAGAAGCATAAGTCACATCAATCAGCATCACAATGGAATAAAGGGAATTACAGAGACATGAGAGGGGAGCATGCCCAGGTGTATTGGAGAAGGATACCAGTGGGGATGATGGCAGAGCAGAGATAGCTGAAGTTTCTGGGAATAATTCACAAAGCGCAGGATAAATATGTCCCACAAAAGAAGTAGTTCCCAAATGGCAGGGGTAGGCAACCGTGGCTGACAAAAGAAGTTAAGGACTGTATAAAACCCAAGGAAAGGGCAATATTAGGTAGCAAAAGTGAGTAGGAAGTTCAATGACTGAGAAGCTTTTAAATTCCAACAAAAGGCAACTAAAAAAGGTATAAGAATGGAAAAGATTAAATATGAGGGCAAACTAGCCAAACAATGTAAAGAGGATACCAAAAGTATTTTTTCAGTTATATAAAGAGAGAAAAGGAAGTGAGAGTTGATATCGGACCACTGAAAAATGATGCTGGTGAGGTAGTAGTGGGGACAAAGAAATAGCATATGAACTTAATGGGTACTTTGCACCAGTCTTCATTGTGGAAGATACTAGCACTGTACCAGAGGTCCGTAAGTGTCAGGGAGCTGGAGTGAGTCCCATTGCTATTACAAAGAAAAAGGTACTACACAAACTCAAAGGTGTTAAGGTGGATAAGTCACCTGGACCAGATGGAATACATCACAAGAGTCCTGAGAGAGGTTGCTGAAGAGATAACGGGAGCATTGATCATGATGTTTCAAGAATCACTTGATTCTGGCATGGTCCTGGAGGACTGGAAGATTGCAAATGTCACTCCATTCTTTACAAAGGGAGGAAGGCAAAAGAAAGGAAGTTGTAGGCCAGTTAGCCAAACCTCAGTGTTTGGCAAAGTGTTGGAATCTATTATTAAGGATGAATTTTGGGGTAGTTGAAGACCAATAATAAAATAAGTCAAATTTAGCATGATTTCTATAAACGGAAATCTTGCCTGACAAATCCATTAGAGTTCTTCGAGTAAGTAAAAGCAGGCTGGATAAAGGAGAAGCAGTGGATGTCTTTTACTCAGATTTTCAGAAGATATTTGATAAGATGCCTCACATGAGGCTGCTTAACAAGATAAAATCCTATGGCATTACAGGAAAGATACTGACATGGATAGAGGAATGGCTGACATTCAGGAGGCAACAAGTGAGAATAAAAGGGGCCTTGTCTGGTTGGCTACCAGTGACTAGTATTGTTCCTCAGGAATCAGTATTGGGACCGCTACTTTACACATTGTTTATCAATAATTTGGATAATGGCTTTGTGGCAAAGATTGCAGATGATACAAAGATAGGTGGAGGGATAGGTAGTGCTGAGGAAGCAACACAATTGCAGCAGGACTTAGAGGAATTGGAAGAATGGGCAAAAAATGGCAGATGGAATACAGTGTTGGGAAATGTATGATAATGCATTTTGGTAAAAGGAACAATTGTGCAGATTATTATTGAAATAGGGAGAAGGTTAAACAGCAGACGTACAGAGTCCTTGTGCAAGACTCCCAGAAGGTTAATTTTCAGGTTGAGTCTGTGGTAAAGAAGACAAATGCAATGTTGGCATTTATTTCAAGGGGAATATAAAAGCAAGCGGATAATGCTGAGCCTTTATAAGATACCAGTTAGGCTGCACTTAGAGTATTGTCAACAATTTTGGGCCCCATATCTCAGAAAGGATGTGTTGTCATTGGACAGAGTCCAGACGAAGTTCATGAGGATGATTTTGGGAATGAAGGGGTTAACATATGAGAAGCATTTGGCAGCTTTGGGCCTGTGCTCACTGGCATTCAGAAGAATGCGTGGAGATCTCATTGAAACCAATGGAATGTTAAAAGGACGAGATAGGTTGGATGTGCGGAGGATGTTTCCTATGGTGGGAGTATCCAGAACTAGAGGGCACAGCCTCAAAATTGAGGAGCGACCTTTTATAAAGAGGTAAGGAGGATTTTTCTTTTTGCCAGAGAGTAGCGAGTCTGTGGAATGCTCTGCCACAGACTGCAGTGGAGACCAATCTGTGGGTATATTTAAGGTGGAAGTTGATCATTTCCTGATTGGTCAGGGCATCAAAGGATATTATGGTGAGAAGGCAGGTGTATGGGTTTGAGTGGGATCTGGGATCAGCCATGATGGAATGGTGGAGCAGAGTCGATGGGCTGAATAGCCTAATTCTGCTCCTATGTCTTATGGTCTTATTACCATGGGTGTACCTTCACCAGAAGGATAGCAGTGATTCAAGAAGTGTAAGTATACATCAAGCTGGATGCAAGACAAACTAGCCCTATGGAAAAAATTCCTTCAATTGAACTCATGAATGCCAAAAGACAAAAGAGGAAAACGAATTTTAAGAACATTTCTAAATTCAGCCACGTATGTGAGAGGTGAATCACAGCAAATATTATTACCTACACCTCTGTAGGATTTAGTAATTTGCCCAAATCAACTCTTCTGCTGCTACATCTAACTTATGGCCTGCCAGGCTGAAAACTCTGCTCACGTAGCCTGGGTAACTGCAGGAATTTGTTTTAAATTGTCTCTGATAATATCATTATATGTTCTCATCTTCACAGAATTTTATAAGAGATATTTAAATAATATAACAATACTATTATTTATGGCAGTAGAATTAGAAACAGGCACAGATTTAGGCCATTTGGCTTATCGAGTTTGCTCTGCCATTCCATCATAGCTGATTTATTATCCTTCTCAAACTCCGTTCTCCTGCCTTTTCCCCATAACCTTTAATGCCCGAACTAATCAAGAACCTATCAAACTTTGCTTCAAATATACCTAATGACTTGGCCCTCACAGATGTCTGTGGCAAGGAATTCCAAAGAATTACCACCTTCTGCCTAAGGAAATTCCTTGTTATCTCTGTTCTGATTGGACATCCCCCTATTCTGAGGCTGTGATCTCTTGTCCTAAACTCTTCCATTATAGGAAATCTCCACATCTCTTCACATCCACTCTATCTTGGTCTTTCAATATTCAATAGGTTTCAATAAGATTAGAGATTAAACATATCAACTCCAGCCTGAGAAGTGACATGGATCTGCTCCAATTTGCCTATGGGCGCAAGAGGTCCACAGCAGATACCATCTCATTGGCTCTCCACTCAAACCTGGAACATCTGGACAGAAATATGTAATCATCAGATTGTTCTTTATCAACTACTGCTCAGCATTCAATACCACCATCTCCTCAAGACTAATCAATAAGCTTCAAGACCTTGACCTTAGTACATCCTTGTGCAGTTGGATCATTAACTTCTTCACTTTCAGAGTCCAGACAGTCTGGATTGATAACATCTCCTCAACAATCTCCATCAACACAGGTGCACTGCAAGGCTGTGTGCTTAGACTGCTGTTCTACTTGCTTTAGAGTTACGATTGTGTGGCTAAGCACAGCTCTAAAGCCATATTCAAGTTTGCTGATGACACCACTGTCATGGGCTGAATCAAAGGTGGTGATGAATCAGCATATAGGAGGGAGATTGAAAATCTGGGTGGTACCATAAAACAACCATTTACTCAATGTCAGCAAGACCAAAAAGCTGATTATTGACTTCAGGAGGAGGAAACCTGAGGTCCATGAGCCAGTTCTCATTGGAAGATCAGAGTTATCATTTTGGAGGACCTGTGCTGGGCCGAGCACGGAAGGGCATTATGAAGAAATCACAGCAGCACCTCTACTTCCTTGGGAGTTTGCAAAGATTTGGCATGACATCTACAATTTTGACAAACTTCAGTGGATGTGCAGTGGTGAGTACATTGACTGGCTGCAACATAGCCTCGTACAGAAATATTAATGCCCTTGAACGGAAAATCCAAGTATTGGATACAGCCCAGTCCATCACGGGTAAAGTCCTCCCCACATTGAGCACATCTACACAAAGTGCTGTCGCAGGAAAGCAGCATCCATCATTAGCCATCATCCCCTACCATCCAAGTCATTCTCTTTTCTTGATGCTGCCACCAAGAAGGTGGTACAGGAAACTCAGAACTCCCACCACTAGGTTCAGGAACAGTTATTAACCCTCAACCATCAGGCTCTTGAATCAAAAGGATACTTCACTTGTCTCATCATTGAAATGTTCCCGTATCTATGAACTTACTTTCAAGGACACTTCTTCTCATGTTCTCTTACTTTATTGCTTATTTATTTATTACTATTATTTATTTCTTTTTGTATTTGCACAGATTGTTGTCTTTTGCACACTGGTTGAATGCCCAAGGAGGTGCCGACTTTCATTGATTCTATTATGGTTATTATTCTATTATGGATTCATTGAGTATGCCTGTAATAACATCATTCCCAGGGTTGGAAAGGGTGACATATATGTACATAGATAATAAATTTACTTTGAATTTTGATCCCCCCCCCATTCTTCTAAACTTCAGCAAGTACAGGGCCAAACCCACTAAACACTCCACCTTTTAATTCCTGGAACCATTCTCATAAACCTCCTCTGGGCCCTCTCCAACGCCAGCACATTAAGCCAGACGTTGTGATACATATTGGTACCAACGGCATAGGTAGGGAAAACAGAACACAGGGAGTTAGGAAAGAAGCTGAGAAGCAGGACCACAAGGGTAGTACTCTTCGGATCACTGCCTGTGCCACGTGACAGTGAGTATAGGAATAGAGTGAGGTGGAGGATAAATGCGTGGCTGAGCGATTGGAGCAGGGGGCAGGAATACAGATTTCTGGATCATTGGGACCTCTTTTGGGGCAGGTGTGACCTGTACAATAAGGATGGGTTGCACTTGAATCCCAAGGGAAACCAATAATCTGGCAGGGAGGTTTGCTAAGGCTATTGGGGAGAGTTTAAACTAGAATTACTGGGGGGTGGGAACCGAGCTGAAGAGATGGAGGGAGGGGTGATTGGCTCACAAATAGAGAAAGCTTGTATGCAGTGTGAGAGGGAGGATACGCAAGTGATAGAGAAGGAATGTGCTCAGACTGATGGTTTGAGATGTGTCTATTTTAATGTAAGGAATATGTATCATGAACAAAGTGGACAAGCTTACAGCGTGGATCAGTACTTGGAGCTATGGTGTTGTGTTCATTAGAGAGACTTGGATGGCTCAGGGGCAGGAATGGCTACTTGGAATGCCAAGCCTTAGATGTTTCAGAAAGGACAAGGAGGAGGGCAAAAGAGGTGGGGGCGAGGCACTACTGATCAGAGATAGTGTCACGGCTGCAGGAAAGGAGGAAGTCATGGAGGGATTGTCTACACTGTAGGTGGAAATTAGAAACAGGAAGGGGTCAATAACTCTACTGGGTGTTTTTTATAGACCACCCAATAGTAACAAGGACATCGAGGAGCAGATAGGGAGACAGATTCTGGAACAGTGCAATAATAACAGGGTTGTTGCGATGGGGTGGTGTTTGTTAGGTGTGTTGAGGAATATGTAGATAACCCTACAAGAGGAGAGGCTCGACTGGATCTGGTACGGGGAAATGAACCTGGTCAGGTGTCAGGTCTCTCAGTGGGAGAACATTTTGGAGATAGTGATCACAATTCTAGCCGCTTTACCATAGCATTGGAGAGGGATTGGAGCAGACAAGTTAGGAAAACACTTAATTGGAGTAAGGGGAAGTATGAAGATATCAGGCAGGAACTTGGGAGTATAAATTGGAAGCAGATGTTCTCAGGGAAATGTACGGCAGAAATGTGGCAAATATTCCAGGGATATTTGCATGGCGTTCTGCATAGGTACATTCCAATAAGATAGGAAAAGGATGGTAAGGTACAGGAACAAAGACTGTTAAAAAGTTGGTCAAGAAAAGAAAAGGTTACGAAAGGTTCAAAAAACTAGATAATGGTAGAGATCTAGAAAATCCCAAGGCTAGAAGGAAGGAGCTTAAGAATGAAATTAAGAGAGCCAGAAGGGGCCATGAGAAGGCCTTGGCAACGTGGATAAATGTGAGATTATCCACTTTGGTGGCAAAGACAGGAAAACAGATTATTATCTGAATGGTGGCCGATTAGGAAAAGGGGAGGTGCAACGAGACCTGGGTGTCATTGTACACCAGTCATTGAAAGTGGGCATGCAGGTACAGCAGCCGGTGAAAAAGGCGAATGGTATGCTGGCATTCATAGCGAGAAGATTCGGGTACAGGAGCAGGGAGGTACTACTGCAGTTGTACAAGGTCTTGGTGAGACCACACCTGGAGTATTGTGTGCAGTTTTGGTCCCTTAATCTGAGGAAAGACATTCTTGCCATAAAGGGAGTACAAAGAAGGTTCACCAGATTGATTCCTGGGATGGTAGGACTTTCATATGATGAAAGACTGGATCGACTAGGCTTATACTCTCTGGAATTTAGAAGATTGAGGGGGGATCTTATTGAAATGTATAAAATTCTAAAGGGATTGGTCAGGCTAGATGTAGGAAGATTGTTCCCGATGTTGGGGAAGTCCAGAACGAGGGGTCACAGTTTGAGGATAAAGGGGAAGCCTTTTAGGACCGAGATGAGGAAAAACTTCTTCACACAGAGAGTGGTGATTCTATGGAATTCACTGCCACAGGAAACAGTTGAGGCCAGTTCATTGGCTATATTTAAGAGGGAGTTACATAGGGCCCTTGTGGCTAAAGGAATCGGGGGTACGGAGAGAAGGCAGGTACAGGGTTCTGAGTTTGATGATCAGCCATGATCATACTGAATGGCGGTGCAGGCTCAAAGGGCTGAATAGCCTACTCCTGCACCTATTTTCTATTTTCTATGCAAGCAGGATTAAGGAAAACCCCAAGACACTCTATGAAAGTATGTGAAGAGCAAGAGGATAAGACATGAAAGAATAGGACCAATCCAGTGTGACAGCAGAAAAGAGTGTGTGGAACCGGAGGAGGTAGCGGAGGTACTCAATGAATATTTTGCTTCAGTATTCACTACAGAAAAGGACTTTGGTGATTGTAGGGATAACTTGCAGCAGACTGAAAAGTTTGAGCATATAGACATTAAAAAAGAGGATGTGCTGGAGCTTTTGGAAAGCATCAAGTTGGATAAGCAACACACATCAAAACTGCTGGTGAACGCAGCAGGCCAGGCAGCATCTATAGGAAGAGGTACAGTCATCGTTTCAGCTGAGACACTTCGTCAGGACTAACTGAAAGAAGAGATAGTAGGAGATTTGAAAGTGGGAGAGGGAGGGGGAGATCCAAAATGATAGGAGAAGACAGGAAGGGGAGGGATGCAGCTGAGTTGGATACGTCTCCGGGACTGGACGAGATATACCCCAGGCTACTGTGGGAGGTGAGGGAGCAGATTGTTGAACCTCTGGCAATGACCTTTACATTGCCAATGGGGATCGGAGAGGTTCCAGAGGATTGGAGGGCTGCAGATGTTGTTCCCCTAATCAAGAAAGGGAGTAGAGATAGCTCAGGAAATTATAGACCATTGAGTCTTACTTCAGTGGTTAGTAAGTTGATGATAAAGATTTTGAGAGGCAGGATTTAAGAACATTTGGAGAGGCATAATATGATTAGGAATAGTCAGCATGGCTTTGTCAAAGGCAGGTCATGCCTTTTGCGCCTGATTGAGTTCTTTGAGGATGTGACTAAACACATTGATGGAAGTCGAGCAGTCAATATAGTGCATATGGATTTCAGCAAGGCATTTGATAAGGTACCCCATGCCAGGCTTATTGAGAAAGTAAGGAGGCATGAGATCCAAGGGCACCTTGCTTTGTGGATCCAGAATTGGCTTGCCCACAGAAGGCAAAGAGTGCTTGTAGATGGGTCATATTCTGCATGGAGGTCGGTGACCAGTGGTGTGCCTCAGGGATCTGTTCTTGGGCCCCTTCTCTTCGTGATTTTTATAGATGACCTGGATGAGGAAGTGGAGGGATGGCTTAGTAAATCTGCTGATGACACACAGGTTGGGGGTGTTGTAGACAGTGTGGAGGGCCATCAGAGGTTACAGCAGGACATCGATAGGATGTAAAACTGGGCTGAGAAGTGGGAGATGGAGTTCAACCAGATAAGTTTCATTTTGGTAGGTCAAATATGATGGCAGAATATAGTATTAATGGTAAGACTGTTGGCAGTGTAGAGGATCAGAAGGATGTTGGGACCTGAGTGCATAGGACATTCAAAGCTGCTGCGCGGGTTGACTGTGTGGTTATGAAGGACGTGGAAACTATAGAAAGGGTGCAGAGGAGATTTACAAGGATGTTGCCTGGATTGGGGAGCATGCCTTATGAGAACAGGTTGAGTAAACTTGGTCTTTTCTCATCAAAGCAACAGAGGATGACAGATGACTTGATGGAGGTGTATAAGAAGATAAGAGGCATTGATCGTGTGGATCGTCAGAGGCTTTTTCCCGGGCTGAAATGGCTAACACGAGAGGGCACAGTTTTAAGGTGCTTGGTCGTAGGTACAGAGGAGATGTCAGGGATAAGCTTTTTATGCAGAGAGTGGGGAATGCGTGGAATGGGCTGCCAACAACAGTGGTAGAGGTGGATACAATAGGGTCTTTTAAGAGACTCTTGGATAGGTACGTGGAGCTTAGAAAAATGGAGGGCTATGGATAACCCTAGGTAATTTCTAAAGTAAGTACATGTTCGGCACAGCATTGTGGGCCAAAGGGCCTGTATTGTGCTGTAGGTTTTTTATGTTTCTATCTTTTTTTTAGATAAAGGTCCCAAAACTGCTCACAATACTCAAAATGCAGTCTGACCAGTGCCTTATAAAGCCTTACCATTACATCCTTGCTTTTATGTTCTAGTCCTCTGGAAATAATTGCCAACATTACATTTGCCTTCTTTAGTACTGACTCAACCTGCAAGTTAATCTTTAGGGAATCCTACAGGAGGACTCTCAAGTACCTTTGCATCTCTAACTGTTGAGTTTTGTTCCTGTTTAGCAAACAGTCTGTTCTACCAAAGTACATGACCATACTCTCCCCAACACTATATTCCATGTGCCACTTCTTTCCCCATTTTTCTAATTTGTTTAAGTCCTTCTGCAGACACCCTGCTTGCTCAACATTACCTGCCCCTCCATCTATCTTTGTACAAAACACCTCGAGGGAGAGGGGGAGGGAGAGGGAGGGGGTGGGGGAGGGGCGAGGGAGGAAGCAGGGAATTACAAACCAGTTAGCTGAACATCAGTAATTGGGAAAATGCTAATGCTCATTTTAAAAGTTCAGTATGGGCTTATGAAAGAGAAATCATGCTGAGCAAATTTAGCTTTCTTTGTGGTTGTAACTTGTAGAATAGATAAGTAGATCTGGTGTGCCTGCACTTTCCAAAGACTTTCCACAATATCCCAAATTCGAGGTTAGTATGCAAAGTTGAAGCACAAAGGACTGGGAGTAGTAAATTGACAGCAGAAAACAAAAAGGGAGAATGAACCATTCTTTTTCCATGTGGCAGGCAGTGGTGAGTGGGGTGCCACAGGTATCACAGCGCTTAATAGCTGTCAATAATTTGGATGAGGGACTATTTCCAAGTTTGCAAGATGAAGGAAATCTGGGGGCGGGGGGAATATGAGTTATTAAGAGGATGGACAAGTTGGGTAAATGAAAAAAACACATGGCAGATACAATTCAACAGGGACAAATGTGACGTCTCCCACTTTGGTTCTAAAGAGAAAGTCAGAATATTATTGAAAAGGTGATAGATTAGATGGGAGGGAGGAGAGTGTTGCAGCAAGACTTGTTATCCTTATACACTAGTTGGTGAATGCCATACAGGTGCAGCAAGTATGTTGGTCTTCACAGCATCAGGATAGGTATGAGAGTAAGAGTGTCTTGTTGCAGCTATACAAGCCCCATCAATATGAGATGCAAAAAACAAAATTCAGATGCTGAAAAGGATCCCAGACTTGAAGCATTATTATTTGTCTGTTACTTTTCCACTAATGCTGGCTGACCTGCTGTCATTATTTTTTGTTTTTATTCTAATCCCATCTGTTGTTTCATTTGGAGTTGTAGTCTCTTTATCTGAGATTGTATGTTGTTGCAATACAGGGATTGCAACAAAGTTTTCCAAAATGAGTTACAGGACTTCTAAAATACTAACAGATATGGATAGTCTAAAGGCAAGGAGGATATCATTTAAAAAAATAGATTGAAACGGAGGAAAATTTTTATCACGTAGAACAAGTGAATGTGGAATTTTCTAGTGTTTAAAGCGGGGGGGAGGAGCTAAATCATTAAATATATTCAAGAAAAAAGATTGGTATATTTTGTAATACTGAATGTATCAATGAACCTGGAGAAAAAGTGGAAATAGACTACCTATATGGATGATCAGCCATGATCATGTTAAAAAGCAGAGCAGGGCTGAAGGGAGAAGTGACTTACTAGTGTTACAGTTTTCTATGTTTCTTATGTTTACCATATCAAAACTTTGAAACTGCTAGTTTGAGGAACTTTTAGCTTTAGCAATTCAATTTGTTAAATACCATTGTGTGAAATGTACACAAGTTGGTCAAAATAGTCATTTAAATTTTAGAACTGCTTTTAGAACATGCTTTAAATGTTTCACAAAGACAGCAAGGTCCTCCTCTCCTGTTGCTTCCACACTAGCTTATTACTACTAGTCAATGTGAGTCAATGGCTTACATTTGAGTATATCCTATGGAAAGGTGCTTCTTCATTTTATTTCTTACATACATTTCAAGGTAATGATGCTTCTTTGTAATTATATGATTTTTTAATAAAAGGGTCCTGATGACGACATTTGCCCTTTTCCAATAAAAGCAGCTGGCAGTATAGTCATGGTTTTTTGAAGTTCTGCTATTGTCTGTTGTTACTTTGTGAACCTTCATCTAGAAAGGTTACCAATCAGGAAGCTCAGCTGCTGTCTAACAAACTTAATTAATCAAAAAGTCATTTCCTTGCTGTAACTATGACTAAAAACCACTTCAAGTATGGCAGCAAACCTACAAGTTAATCAAAATGCTAATGCTGTACAAATTAAAGTTGTGATTAACATTTCACAGTAGCTGCTTGAGCAAATTGATCACACAAATGGGTTACACATTACTCATTTCCTCCCAGAATGAAATGGGAAAATGTTATATGTTAAAATGGATTGCTCACAAGCTTTGTATTGTCATTAAATTGATAAAGCTCACTGAGCATTTTCAAATTCTTGCAGAAATTCAATTTATATAAATGTACTAGCTTTAGTACATCTGTTAGTTTTGGTTGTTTTGATACTCAGTGCTTAACTGAGATCCTAATAATACTAAAAATTTAAACATTAGTTAAACATTTATCCCAGCTCTGGATTTACAAGCATTGTATCTTACAGTTATGTTCCACAAAATGGTGATGTCTTTATTGAGCAATTAGATGAAGACCTGACCAAAAATTACTCCTTACACGGCAGGAAGACTAAGCTAAACAGTGGAATTGTTAGATTAGTATTGGCAAGGTGAGTGCTAACAAGTTAAACTGTTGGAAAGTGGAAAGAAAAGTAAATAGCACTGTTGATTGACAGAGGGTTACTAAAGCACTGCAAAGTGGTTCTGCAAACCACCTGTAGAAAGTTAAAGGCTGACCTCACGAAGAAGTACCTATTGAAAAACAGCATCAACACCCTGGGAATGAATCACCTGCTTTTTCTCTGTCTTTGGAAGTGGCATGGGAAGATTCAAACAGGAGTCAACAATACTTAAAAAAGAGATTATTTGTAATAATCTTACATAGCAGTACCACATGGTAGTCTGAGCTCTATTGAGAGAACAGAATCCTGAATTTATTTATTGCATTTCCATTAACTTAGTAGACAGACTACTATTAGCATATGTGAGGGACAGGTACCCTGTCCGTTAGTGGTGTACACTGGTCGAGGAATGGGGAGGAGGACTGATGCAAAAGGCAAAGAACAATGGAGCCAGGCTATTCCAATACTGCCACAACACTGATAATGTAATAATGCCCAAGCATGTCTTATCCACAAAAAAGCTGAACAAACCCCATCCGGCTAATTATAACCACAGTCCATCTTCAATCACCTATAAATTGATATAAGCTATTATTAACTGTGCTACAAAATGGCACTAACTAATAATCTGCTCACTAATGTTCAGTTTGGATTTTACCAGGACCACTGGAGAAATACCCGGGAGGTGCTGGATACGCAAAATAAAACAGAAGTCAGGCCACATCTGTGGGAAGAGAAAGGAAGTCAACAGTTCCTGCTGATCATAATGACCTGAAATATCATCTGTTTCTCTTCTCACAGATATAGCCTAAATGCTGAGTATTTCTAGCATTTTCTGTTTTTATTTTACCAGTACAACTTGATTTCAGATCTCATCAAAGTTTTAGTTCAAACATGAACAAAAACAAATAAGCTCAATGCTCAGCGATGCTTCAGTGATGTTTCTGCTGATTCCCCCATGAAGTTAATATGTGGAAGTGACCATTGGTCCTTTAAAAGACCATTGTTAGGTCATAATAATGTAAATCATCTAGTGATTCCTCCAATATGATTTTCTGATAATGTCCCAAGAAATAATTGGCAGCTCTTCAACTTTATAACTTATAAAAGAATTAGAAGTCAATTTTCAAATGTTACACACAAAAATTCATTGAATGCACGCTTGAATTAAAACTACTGGAATTTGATCTTACAGGGTGGCATGGTAGCATGGCAGTTAGCATGATGCTTTACAGCACTGGCTGTAAGATAGGGGCTCAATTCCTGTTGCTATCTGTAAGGAGTTTGTATGCTTTCCCCATAACCCAGGTTTCCTCCAACGATGTACAGGCTAGGGCTCATGAATTGTGGCCAAGCTATGTTGGCACTGGAACTTTGGCAAGTAGTAGACGACCTTGCTGATTTGATTTAATGCAAGCAACACATTTCACTGTCTAATTTGATGTGCATGTGACAAATAAAACCAATCTTCAATCTTTCTTTAACCAAACTTCCTAGTATATCAACTCTGGGGGAATTTCTAACATTAAACAAATTGTCTAACTGTGGGCAATGATGACATTATATGGCCAAATCCAGATACACAATACGATTCTGAGAAGTTGTATGGTTATGTTTGAGCCCTTATTTTAGTTTTGAGAAACTAAGAAATATTTTTAGTAGATAAGGTGAAGGTAGCTAAAGAGAGGGAAGTAATTTGATACTTTAAATAGCTTCAATTTAACTTAGATATCAATAATATGGGTTATTTATGACAAACATTTCTAAGAATAAGAGAATCATTTATGAACCTGCAATGCATTGCCTGTTAAACAGTTACCATAATTAAAAATATTTTCTATTTATTATGTTTTGCACTGAACAATGTAACGTATATCAAGCTATAAAAAAGTTATTTGTTCCACTAACGGGGGCAACAAACAACCTGCTGAAGAAACTCAGTGGGAAAAACAGCACTTGTGTGGTGGAAAAGAACTGTCGATGTTTTGGGTCGAGTCTCTGCATCTGAACAATAATAGGGGAATCAGCATTCAATCAGACTATTTTTCTCATTCAAATCCTCTGTGTTTGCTTGCATTAACTTATTCTGATAAATGTTCAATTAGTAATTTCAAGCATCTTTAAAATTAATTTGTCAAATGCACAATTTGTGAGACTTGTTCATTCTTCCATTCTGCCACCAGCAATTTGCTCTGACTCTAAAAATCAGAAAGACAATAAACTAAGTATTATGCCCACTAAATGTTGGAAGTGTAACTGCTGGATAAATGAAGACAGACAATCAGAAATGTCAAAGGGTAGCAGGCTTTGTACACAAGGAGGATGCTGGGATGCAAGTTTAAAGCCACATGAATCAACAGCAGCCTGATTTTAAGACAGAACAATTTCCACAGTCTGACAGAAAAGAGACATTTATACGCACAGGACATGCATGGACAATTAGTAGCAGATACGTAAGCTTACACTTCACTTTTTCTGTGGTGTGATAAACAAGGCGATTCCCTGGATAGCAGTTAAGAGAGCCCTGCACACACATCTTTTATGAGGTGGTTGGTTACCATGTCACTGTAGCTGGCTGTAAATTATACTAACTATTCTACACCTTTACCCTTTTCTCTATTTCTAAAAGAAGGCTTTGCCTTACCTTCAAAGATGTCAGTTTCAATAATAACTGTCCAATATTTAATGCTACATATAATGTATCAGATGTAAAATGACAAATTTTGTATGTGGGTGTCAATTCACTAATTTGTTAATAAATCAAAAAAAGATGGAGATATAAAGTGATAAATATATTTTATAACTGCATTGATTTTATGTCCATGCATACTGAAATAATTTATTTATCTTAATAATCTCACCCAAATAAATTCTATTTCTATATATAGCATACATCTTTATAGCCACTAACAATACACTTCTTGAGGAAAACAAAGGAGTTTAAAAATTATACTGATTGTCATTTCTCAATTAATTTATGCTATTTGAAGCATAAATATAGATTACTAAATCTACCAGAGTTTGCAGTGGATTTTCAGTAGCAATAAATATTAGCATCATCCACTGCCACTTTAAACTAGCAAAATAGATATTTGCTTCATTCTAGTTTTTTCTAACTTATTGTGCTCATACCCACTTAACCAATCAACACTATGAATTAAATTTATGCTATCTACGTTTTCACTTATAACGTTCTAACCAGTTCTCCGACCCCTCCCCCACCTTTTTATTCCCCTTCCTTTCCAGTCCTGAAGAAGGGTCTGGCACTGAAACATCAATTGATTGTTCATTTCCTGCTGAGTTCCTCCAGCATTTTGTGCGTGTTTCTTTGGATTTCCAGTATCTGCAGAATCTCTTGTGATTATGATATGCTACCCATGGTTGTCAAAAAATAGAGGGACACAAATATATACCTCTGTAGACATTAGGTATTTGTATTCTTTATTATGCAAGGGCTAGAGCTATAAACTATGAATGAACTTCAGGGGTAAGTTGACTGGAATGGTCACACTGGTTGAAAAATATCTTAGTAATTGTGATTACTACCATTCGGCATTAAATGAATAGTTATTCTGACTAAATTAAATTATAGTGGACTAAATAAAGTTTATCCACAGTTCCAACAGCATTCTTAAGCTTTTCTGTTGGAACAACTTAGCACGAATAAAACTCTACAATAAAATGGCAGTGCTCAGAGGAAGAGAACTATATAGATCTTAGTGCTATTTGTGTCAGAGCCCAAGTATACTATACTTTGGTATCCTCAGGATCAGTAATTTTCTGGACTTATTAACACCCTAAAACACTCTAAACTCAACTTTAAAAAAAAATTATTATACAGTAGTGCAGTGAACCTGGTGAGTTTGGGAGCATGGAAGGAGCGTGGGAAATAAGGCTCTAATGAGCTTGAAGGGAATGTGGGAAATGTGTGATGAGTTTAAAGGGAGCACGGGAAACAGGTCTCTGATGAACTTGGTGGAAGCACGGAAATGGGACCCAGGGAATTTGAAGGGAAATCCTTAAACCAGAATCAGAATCAGGTTTATTACCACCGGCACGTGATGTGAAACTTGTGAACTTAGCAGCAGCAGTTCAATACAATACATAAAATAGAAGAAAAAATAATAGTAGTAATAATAATAAATAAATAAGTAAATCTTGTTTACTTACAATAATGAGGACCTCGGTGAGAGATGGGGTGGAGAAAAGGGCCAATGAAAGTTTATAAGACATGGGAAACAGAACCCTGTGCATGTTAAAAGGAGAGCTGGAAATAAGGCCCCAGAGAGTTTAAAAAGAGCACAGGAAACGGGTCCCAAGAAGATTTAAGCAGGCAGAAAATGGGGACCTGGCAAATTTAAAGGAAGTGTGCGAAATGGGGCTTGACGAGCCAGATGCTGAATCATTGTAAAGTTTTGAATGATCAAATAGTGAATTAATACAGTTTTACAGTATTCCCCAACCATTCCTCAGGGTTATAGCCTTCCTTGCAGTTTCATTGTTTTGTGTTATGCTATTTTTGAACTTAGCTTTATTTTGAAAAGGTGGACAACAAAATCAATTTTTGATGCTAAAAAAGTAGTGCATATTACATGTGAAATTGGCGTATCATAATGCAGAAATGGATATGTACTCACAATTTCTGACAAACTTTGATAGAGAATTTTTTAAAGGAATTATATAGTGACATGAGGTCTTTTGGCTCTGATATATGCTTATTGAACAGGACTCTTCATTTGCCAATACTTTATGATGTGAAATGCAGTAAAATATCTGGAGTATAATTTATATTTTCATACTTTTCTGACTATTGTTCTTTTAAATTCATACTTTCTGTCTATACATTTCAATAACCAAAAACTGTCACTAAACAAAGGTATTTTAAATGAACCAATTTACAAACCATGATGCCATGTCTTTGCATGCAAATATTAATATGTTTAATAACTCTATTACATAATCTAAGGGATTAATTTCTTGTTCCAACTTATGTTTGGTTATTAGTGCAATGATTAACTTTACTTTTAATTCACTGTTTCGGCCATTTCTATTAAGTTGGCTTTCCTTTATGAGTTTTATTTTTTCCCTACTAAACCTTCCTCAGCACATGGCTGTCTAAACTGTACATTTTGGCCATTTAAAAAACCATTAGTCTATTGAAGAGTATGTAATTTTTTGTCTCCATTTTCTCCTTCCTTCCTCTCCCTTACATATCTTTGTCCTTCCCCTTGCTTTCTTTCCCATACGCTCTTATATTTGCTTGTCACATCTTGTCTCAGTTCTTCATCCTGTCTCCCCTCTCTCATTTCCCCTATTGCATTGGTTTCATTATCCCAGCCTCAACCTTGCTTGAACTGTGTGCAACATAATGAGGAAGAGGGAGAAAAGGATGGGAGAAGTGAAGTAAAGAGGAAGATATAAATTTCAGAGATCTATATGCATTTTTCTCAAATTCTAAGTTCTAACAGCTCATCTTCAGAATATGCTACATTTGTCATGGAATAAATGCATCTTTTCATCAATGGAAGTGTTGTATTGCCACCATTGACAAAACAATGCAACTACATTTTTGAACAATAAGTTTCAACTATAAAAATATAGTTATAAAAACTATAAAACTATAAACTATAAATACAGGGTATTTTAAATGGAACACAAAGATGAGATCTGGGTTCAGAATATACAACATTGAATGATAACTAAATTACTTCTGTACATTCCAGTCTATTTGCTTCCCTTGACTCTACTGCCCACAGAAACTAAGGTTGGTCTCAACTTTCTGTTTAAATATGGTACTTGATCAAATACATTAAAAAAAAATTGAGAGAATTACATCTTTGGTCATTGGTGCTAAATAAATGGTAAAGGATTAGCTGTCAATTGCTCTCACCTCCCAGCATCAGGCTCCACTAACTTCGACATTTTAATAAAAGTCAGGATGAGTAAAAACTATTATCTGATATACCCGTTTGGTGTTAATGACCGAAGGTGAATTGGTTTTCCTAGTGTACTTTAAATTTATGTGTAGCATACATATCAAAATCATTTTACTAACCTTTCAATGCATTGGCTGCTTCTATTATATGTCAACAATGTAAGCCCACAGCTACTTCTTTGTTGCCAACCCATGATGTATGTTCCTTATTTTTTGGTTGTCCAAAGCTCTTGTTGTAGTGATCAGTCCTTACATTCTGCCAATGTGTGTTAAATTCTCTCTGAAATCTAATTATCTTCAGCTTTGCAACATCTTTGGCAATAAAACCTCGTTGTTTCTCTGAATCCAGTATGCTCTACATGTTTCATCTTGCCTTGTGTAACAGTGCAAAACAATGCACCAATTGCACAGATCCCACACTTTGGAATACTTTCTTTGACCATTCCTCTCTTCTATTCTTTTAGATGATCCCTAAAACCATATATGTTTTGAAATACAATTTCTTCTCTGGCTTTAATTTCTTTTTGGATTTGAAAAAGAACCTTGAGACTTGATTCAACGTTAAAACATAAATATAACTTATTTTTGTTTTATAGACTGCTGTTTTCAATCAATTTTGATCCCCTTTTCTAATGTATTTGCCTGGGTAAATTTTCACTGAACATGCTGCTGGAACTCTTTTGCCTTTGTACATCATGAATGTTAAACACATGAAATAAATTCATAGATCACAGAATGGTATAGTAAAGAAACAGGCCCTTTGGCCCACCTCATCAATGCCAACTATCATACCCATCCACTCTACACCTTGCCTATTCAAATATCTGTCCAGTTGCCTCTTAAAATGTTACTGTTCCTGCCCACACCATCTCCTCTGGTAGCTCATTCCTGATACCAACTGCTCTTTGTGTGAAAAATATTGTTCTTAGATCCCCTTTAAACCTGCTTCCTCTCACCTTAAACCTATTCCCCATCATTTATATGGCTGTATAATGGGAAACACATTCAGGTTGTCTATCCTATTAATACTCTCATAATTTTATATACCTCTATCATGTCACCTGTGAACCTCCTTTGCTCTAGGGAAAATATTCCCACCCCATACAATCTTCCCCTACAACTCCAGTTGTCTGATTCCAGCAACATGCTTGTGAATATTTTCTGTACCTTCTCCTGCTTAGGCATTTATTTCCTATAGGGTGGTGAGCAACAGTACTCCAAATGCACCTAATTAAAGTTTTGTACAACAATAATATGATGCTCCAACTTTTATACTTAATGCACTGGATGATGAAGGCAAGCATGCCATCTGACTTCTTCATAAACTCTGTATATCTGTGTTGCCATTTTCAGGAAATTACAGTGTGTACTTGCACCTAATATTCCCTCTAAGGTGTGCGCATGCATGTAGTTTTTGCTACTAGAGCACAAAGGAATTTAAATTGTGCACAAAAGGTTGTCACCCTCTACTTCGTTGGCATGTTAAGTATATTGCACGATTGTACACAATCACATTTCCTTTTCCTGTTTGTGATGAGGATGGTGTTGACAATGTGGAGTTTGCAATAATTTGTCTATAGATTTTAGAACTGGCTTATTTATACTGTTTTTATTGAAGATATTATTCAGTGCACACATGTTGTTGTCACCAGGGAAAAAAATTGCACAGCACAAGATTTTTGTGCACACTGGTCATTACAAATTACAGGGAACATTGTTTGCACCCCGAGGTGTCCCTGTTCTACAACATACCCCAGAGCCCCACCATTCAATATGTATGTTCTCTCCTGGTCTAACTTCCAAAATGCATCACATGACACTTGTCTGAGTTAAATTCATCTGCCATTCATTTGAGCACTTTCCCAGTTGATCAATATCCTATTGTAAATTGAGGCAATTTTCTTTACTGCTGACATTACCACAGATCTTGCTGTCATCTGCAAACTTAATTATGCTTCCTACATTCTGATTCAAATCAATAACATGGATGACAAAAAAACTGAGGAAACCACACCAATTCCTGTGACAGCCCACTGGCCACAGGCCTCCATCTTGAAAAACAACTCTCCACTACCACTCTCTGCCTCCTACCATAAAGCCAATTGTGCATGCAATTGGCAAGTAAAACCTGGATTCCATTGTTCTAAGCTTCTGGATCAGCCTATCATGCAGGACCTAATAAAAAGCCTTGTTGAAGTCCATGTAGAAATATCTACCACCCTGTACTTATCAATCCTGGTCACTTGCTCAGTCAAGTCTGTGAGCCATGACTCACCTTGCACAAAGCCAAAATGACTATCCCCAACAGTCCTTGACTTTCCAAATGCAAATAAATTATATACCAAAATATTAAAATCAAATTTTGAACACCACAATTCAAGAGGAAACATTGGATTGCATAGAGGGAGAGAGAGTTTAAAAGAAGCAAGTGGGGATAGTTGGCATATTTTGCTTGCCACAGTTCCCAAGGAGACTTTGGATTGAGAATAATTAGGCACTTTACAAGGGTCAATAAAAAAACGCAGAGTGGACATTCTAGGAGTGGTATTGTGTTAGTGGGCCAGTGTTATGAATGGGGAGTTAAGGCGTTGATGAAGAGAAGCAAAGGCTGTAGGTAGATTTTTTTCCATTATTTATTCTTTCTTTCTTTTTGCACTTTTAGAGCAGTGGGGATGCCAGGCAGGATAATGGAACGATCCTCTTGTGGGATGTGGGAAGGCAGGGAGACCTCCAGTGTCCCTGACGATTACACCTGCGAGATGTGCATTTAGTTGCAGCTTCGAGCAGACTGTGTTCAGCATTTGGAGCTGGAACCTGGATGATCACTAGATCATTTGGGAGCTGAGGAATTGATAGACAGGACACACGGGGAGGTAGTTGCACCCAAGGTGCCAGACACAAACAACTTGGTGACTATCAAGAGCGGGAAGGGGGATAGGCAGCTAGTGCAGAGTACTCTGCGGCCGCTCCCCTCAACAACAGGTTTACCCCTTTGGATACTGTTGGAGGGGATGCTCTAGCAGAGGAAAGCCACAGCAGCCAAATCTTTTGCACTGAGTCTGGTTCTGTGGATCAGAAGTGAAGGGGTGAGAAAAGGGGAGCTTAAGTCATTGGGAACTAATTGGTTAGGGTAACAGAAAAGAGGTTCTGTGGATGCCTCCCATGTGCCAGGTCAGGGACAACTTAGCTCAGATTCACAGCATTCTTAAGCAGTGAGAAGTTGTAATCCACATTGGTACTAATGACATGGGTATGAGGGGTGACAAGAACGTGTAAAGTGAGATCAGGGAGCTAGCTGCACAATTAAAGAAAAAGGACCTCCAGGGTTGTGATCTCAAGACTGTTACTCGTGCTACATGCTAGAGAGGCCAGAAATAGGAAGGTCATATAGTTCAGCATGTGGCTAAGGAGATGGTGCAGGAAGGAAGACATCAGATTTTTGGATCATTGGGTTCTCTTTCAGGGAAGGTGTGACCAGAACAGGAGGTTTGCACCTGAACTGGAGGGGAACTATTATCCTAGTGGGAAAGTTTGCTGGTGCTGCAAGATGGAGTTTAGAGTTACAGTGGGATAGGAGTCAGAGTGCCAGAACAGATAATGGAGTAGTTGTGGAGAAAGATGCTGATAAGCCTACAAAATCAGGAATCAAAAGATTGAGCTTGATGGGACTAATGTTTTGAGCTGTCTATATTTCAATGGGGGGAGTATTGTAGGAAAGGTGGATGAACTTAGGGCACAGATCAGCACGTGGAATTGCAGCCAATAGTGAGATTCAGTTGCAGAAGGGACAGGACTGTCAGCTCAATGTTCTGCGGTTCATAGAAACATAGCAAACCTGCAGCACAGTACAGGCCCTTCGGCCCACAAAGCTGTGCCGAACATGTCCTTATCTTAGAACTACCTAGGCTTACCCATAGCCTTCTATTTTTCTAAGCTCCACGTACCCATCCAGGAGTCTCTGAAAAGATTCTATCGTTTATGCCTCCACCACCGCCGCTGGCAGCCCATTCCATGCAACCACTACTCTCTCTAAAAAATTTACCCCTGACATCTCCTCCAAAACTACTTCAAAGCACCTTAAAACTATGCCCTCTCGTGCTAGCCATCTCAGCCCTAGGAAAAAGCCTCTGACTATCCAAATGATTCATGCCTCTCATCATCTTATACACCTTTATCAGGTCACCTCTCATCCTCCATTGCTCCAAGGAGAAAAGGCTGAGTTCACTCAACCTATTCTCATAAGGCATGCTCCTCAATCCAGGCAACATCCTTGAAAATCTCCTCTGCACCCTTTCTATGGTTTTCACATCCTTCCTGTAGTGTGGCGACCAGAACTCAGCACAGTAATTTAAGTGGAATCTGACCAGGGCCCTACATAGCTGCAACGTTACCTCTGGGCTCTTAAACTCAGTCTCACGATTGATGAAGGCCAATGCAGCGTATGCCTTCTTAACCACAGAGTCAACCTGTGTAGCAGCTTTGAGTCTCCAATGGATTCAGACCCCAAGATCCCTCTGATCCTCCACACTGCCAAGAGTCTTACCATCAATACTATATTCTGCAATCATATTTGACCTACCAAAATGAACCACCTCACACTTATCTGGGTTGAACTCCATCTGCCACTACTCAGCACAGTTTTACATCCTATTAATGTCCCGCTGTAACTTCTGACAGCCCTCCACACTATCCTCAACACCCCCAACCTTTGTGTCACCAGCAAATTTACTAACCCATCCCTCCACTTCCTCATCCAGGTCATTTATAAAAATCACAAAGAGTAGGGGTCCCAGAACAGATCTCTGAGACAAACCACTGGTCACCGGCTTCCATGCAGAATATGACCCGTCTACAACCATTCTTTGTCTTCTGTGGGCAAGCCAGTTCTTGATCCTCAAAGCAATGTCCCCTTGGATCCCATGCCTCATTACTTTCTCAATAAGCCTTGCATGGGGTACCTTATCAAATTGAAATCCATATACACTACATCTACTGTTCTACTTTCATCAATGTGTTTAGTCACATCCTCAATAAATTCAATCAGGCTCCAAAGGCACCATCCGCCTTTGACAAAGCCATGCTGACTATTCCTAATCATATTATGCCTCTCCAAATGTTCATAAATTCTCCCTTATCCATCAATTTGCCAACCACTCAAGTAAGACTCACTGGTCTATAATTTCCTGGGCTACCTCTACTCCCTTTCTTGAATAAGGGAACAACAGCTACAACCCTCCAATCCTCCGGAACCTCTCCAATCCTCATTGATGATGCAAAGATCATCGCCAGAGGCTCAGCAATCTCCTCCCTCGCTTCCCACAGTAGCCTGGGGTACATCCCGTCCAGTCCCAGTGACTTACCTAACTTGATGCTTTCCAAAGGCTCCAGCACATCCTCTTCCTCAATATCTACATGCTCAAGCTTTTCAGTCTGCTTTAAGTCATCCCTACGATCGCCAAGATCCTTTTCCATCATGAATACTGAAGCAAAGTATTCATTAAGTACCTCTGCTATCTCCTCCAGTTCCATACACACTTTTCCACTGTCAGACTTGATGGTCTTATTCTCTCACGTCTTATCCTCCTTCTCTTCACATACTTGCAGAATGCCTCGAGGTTTTCCTTTATCCTGTCCGCCAAGGCCTTCTCATGGCCCCTTCTGATTTCATTCTTAAACTCCTTCCTGCTAGCCTTATAGTCTTCTAGATTTCTATCATTACTTAGTTTTTTGAACCTTTCATAAGCTCTTCTTTTCTTCTTGACTAGATTTACAACAGCCTTTGTACAGCACGGTTCCTGTACCCTACCATCCTTTCCCTGTCTCATTAGAACATATCTATGCAGAACCCCATGCAAATATCCCCTAAACACCTGCCAAATTTCTTCTGTATGTTTCCCTGAGAACATCTAGACACTAGAATACTACAGCACAGTACACGTCCTTTGGCCCTCGATGTTGTGCCGACCCATATATTCCTTAAAAAAAAGTACCAAACCCACACTACCTCGTAACCCTCTATTTCTCTTTCTTCCGTGTGCCTGTCCAAGAGGCTCTGAAATACCCCTAATGTTTTAGCCTCCACCACCATCCCTGGCAAGTCATTCCAGGCATCCACAACCCTCTGTATAAAAAAACTTGCCCCTGATGTCTCCCTTAAACTTCCCTCCCTTAACTTTGTACATATGCCTTCTGGTGTTTGCTGTTCATGCCCTGGGGTACAGGTACTGGCTATCCACCCTATCTATGCCTCTCATAATCTTGTAGGCCCCTATCAAGTCCCCTCTCATCCTTCTACGCTCCAAAGAGAAAAGTCCCAGCTCTGCTAACCTTGCCTCATAAGATTTGTTTTCCAATCCAGGCAACATCCTGGTAAATCTCCTATGCACCCTCTCCATAGCTTCCACATCCTTCCTATAATGAGGTGACCAGAACTGAACACAGTACTCTAAGTGTGGTCTCACCAGAGATTTGTAGAGTTGCAACATGACCTCTCTACTCTTGAACTCAATCCCCCTATTAATGAAGTCTGGCATCCCATAGGCCTTAACTATCCTATCAACCTGTGCAGCGACCTTGAGGGATGTATGGATTTGAAGCCCAAGGTCCCTCTGTTCATCCACACTCTTAAGTAACCAACCATTAACCCTATACTCAGCCTTCTGGTTTGTCCTTCCAAAATGCATCACCTCACACTTATCCATATTGAACTCCATCTGCCACTTTTCTGCCCAACTTTGCATCCTGTCTAACTATACCCTCTTGTAATCTTCGACAACCTACAGCTCCATCCTCAACTTTTCCAATCTTCGTGTCATCCACAAACTTACTCACCCATCCTTCCGCCTCTTCATCCAGGTCATTTATAAAAATCACAAAGAGCAGGGGTCCCAGGACAGATCCTTGCGGCACTCCACTAGTCACTGACCTCCAGGCAGAATACTTTCCCTCCACTACTACCCTCCGCTTTCTTCCTGTAAACCAATTTTTTTTATCCAAACAGCCAAGTTTCCACTGATCCCATGCCTCATGACTTTCTGGATGAGTCTCTCGTGGGGGACCTTGTCAAATGCCTTGCTAAAATCCGTGTAGGCATATCTACTACCCTACCTTCATGAATTTCTTTTGTTACCTCTTCAAAATACTCAATTAGGCTCGTGAGGCATGACCTTCCCTTCACGAAGCCATGTTGACTATCCTTGAGTAGACTGTACTTCTCCAAATGCTCGAAGATCCTATCCTTAAGAATCCTTTCCAATAGTTTGCAGACCATCAACCTAAGACTCACCGGTCTACAGTTCCTAAGATTCTCCCTAACATCATTTTTAAACAAGGGAACTACATTTGCCATTCTCCAATCCTCCGGCACCTCCCCTGCAGCCAAAGAGGATTCAAAGATCATAGCTACTGCTCCAGCGATCTCTTCTCTCACTTCCCACAGCAACCTGGCATATATCACATCCGGCCGTGGGGACTTATCAATCTTGATGTTTTTAAAGAAGATCCAACACTTCTTCTTCCTTAATCTCCACAATGTCCAGCACACAGGCCTGTTCTATTTCGACCTCACCCTGATCAAGGTCCTTTTCACTTGTGAATACTGAAGCAAAGTATTCATTTAGGACCTCCCTAACCTCCTCTGCCTCAGGCACGTTGCCTTCTTTATCCTTTTGCGACCTCATCTTCATTCTTGTCAACCTTCTGTTCTTCACATATGCATAGAACGCCTTGGGGTTCTCCTTAAGCCTACATGCCAAGTCCTTCTCATGCCCCCTTCGAGCTCTCCTAAGTCCTTTCTTAAGCTCCTTCCTGGCTAACCTACATTTCTCATGAGCCTCTCCTGCAACCAGCTGCTTATATCTAACATATGCTTCCTTCTTCCTCTTGATGAGTTGCCTCACATGATTTGTCAGCCACGGTTCCCTTTTCCTACCATTTTTTCCTTGTCTCAGTGGGACAAACCTATCCTGAACCCAGCACAAGTGGTCCCTAAACTTCCTCCACATTACCTCTGTGCTTTCACCCTTGAACATCTGTTTCCAATTTACTCTTGCTAGTTCCTGCCTCATCCCTTCATAGTTAGCCCTTCCCTAGTTAAGCACTTTCCCATTTTGTCTGTTTTCATCCTTTTCCATAGCTATGCTGAAGCTAAGGGAGTTGTGGTCACTCTCAAGAGGTCTGCCACCTGACCAGATTCATTACCGAGAACTAGATCCAGTATGGCCTCTCCTCTTGTTGGCCGGACAACATACTGTGTCAGGAATCCTTCTTGAACACACCTGACAAATTCAGCCCCATCTATCCCCCTTGCAGTCAGGGACCATATGAGGGAAGTTGAAATCACCCATAACTACAACCCTGTATTTCCTACACCATTCTAAAATCTGCCTGCTTATCTGCTTCTCGGTGTCCTGAGGGCTACTTGGGGGTCTATAGACTCCCAGTACAGTGATACAGTGATTGATCCCATCCTATTTCTGACTTCCACCCACACGAACTCAGTGGACACTCCCTCTGCAGCGTCCTCCCTTTCTATAACCCTGACCAGTAATGCTACTCCCCCACCCCCCTCTTTTTTACTTCCCATCCTATTCCTTTTAAAACATCTAAACCCCGGTAGCTGCAACAACCAATCCTGCCCTTCCTCCAGCCAAGTTTCAGTAATGGCCACAACATTGTAGTTCCACGTATTGATCCATGCTCTTAAGTTCATCCCCTTTATTCCTAATACTCCTAGCGTTGAAATAGACACATTTCAACCCCTCTAACTGGCTACATTTATGTTTTGTCCCCTGCCTGTCCTTCCTCACCAACTCAGAACACAGAGCATCATGCCCTTGTCCTTCTACCCTAATCATTCTGATTCCCACCCCCCCTACCAAATTACCAAATTAGTTTAAACCCTCCCCAACAGCTCTAGCAAACCTGCCTGCCAGGATATTGGTCCCTTTCCAGTTCAGGTGCAGCCCGTCCTTTTTGTACAGGTCAGACCTTCCCCAGAAGAGATCCCAATGATCCAGAAATCTGAACCCCTGCCCCCTGCACCAACTCTTCAGCCACACATTCATCTTTCATAACTTCCTATTCTTAACCAGCAATCCCTAGACTACCACCCTTGAGGTCCTGCTTTTTAACTTCTTTCCTAACTCCCTATATTCCTGCTTCAGGACCTCATCCCTACTCCAATCTATGTCATTGGTCCCCACGTGGACCACGACATCTGGCTGCTTAGTCTCTCTCCTGAGAATACCGAGAACTTGATCTGTTTCCAATTGATGCTTCCAAGTTCCTGCCTGATAGCCCCATATTTCTCCTTACTCCAATTAAATGTTTCCCTGTCTGTTCCTATCCCTCTCCAATGCTATGGTAAAGCAGAGAGAATTGTGATCACCATCTCCAAAATGTTCTCCCACTGAAAGACCTGACACCTGAGCAGGTTCATTTCCCAATACCAGATCAAGTACAGCTTCTCCTCTTGTAGGCTTATCTACATATTGTGCCAAGAAACCTTCCTGAACACACCTAACAAACTCCACCCCATCTAAACCCCTCACTCTTGGGAGATGCCAATCGATGTTTAGGAAATTAAAATCTCCCACCACAACAACCCTGTTATTATTACACCTTTGTAGAATCTGTCTCCCTATCTGTTCCTCGATGTCCCTGTTACTATTGGATGGTCTATAAAAAACACCCAGTAGAGCTATTATCCCCTTCCTATTCCTAACTTCTACCCACAGAAACTCAGTTGGCAACCCCTCCATGACTTTAAAGTTGCTGGTGAACGCAGCAGGCCAGGCAGCATCTCTGACAAAGGGTCTCGGCCCGAAACGTCGACTGTACCTCTTCCTAGAGATGCTGCCTGGCCTGCTGCGTTCACCAGCAACTTGATGCGTGTTGCTTGAATTTCCAGCATCTGCAGAATTCCTCGTGTTTGTCCTCCACGACTTCTTCCTTTTCTGCAGCCGTGACACTACCTCTGATCAACAGTGCCACGCCCCTATCTCTTTTGCCTTCCTCCTCATCCTTTCTGAAAGATCTAAAGTCTGGCACTTGAAGTAGACGTTCCTGCCCCTGCACCATTCCAGTCTCTGTAATACTTTATAGTCGCCAAATAATTAGTACGAGAACGTACAATCATCACAGCGATATTTGAATCAGCGCTTCACACTCCCTGGATTACAAATATTAAGTATTAAAATAGTTGAAATTAGTAAATATTAAAAAATTAAATTATAAACCATAAATAGAAAATAGAAGAATGGGAAGTAAGGTACTGCAAAAAAAATGGCCACAACATCATAGCTCCAAGTGCTGATCTACACTCAAAGCTCATCTGCTCTATTCATAATACTCCTCGCATTAAAATCGGTGCACCGGGTGCAGATGTGACCACCCGGGAGGTTGGGAGTCTCCAGGACCTCCCACATCTGACACTGAGCACAGAAAACCAGCCTCACACACATATTTTCTGTCTGAATTCTAAACAGATAACCTACTTCGCCTCGACCCTTTATCGCCCTAGCCTTCCTACTCTGTTTCCCAGTACTCCATCGCCTGCTCCTCTGACGCCCGCTCTGTAAAGCTGTCTTCTTTTTAAACTCTCCCTGCTGTTCTTACTGGCCGACCTCCACGCGCTTGCACAGTTGTGCCCCATTCAAACTGCTGAAGAAATAACCGTCACCTTTTCAACCCTGCTCACTTTTAAACTTTTCCTACTGTTCTCAATATTTTTAGATGTGATAGGGCAGGAAGGATCAAAGGGGGAGGGTCACATTACTAGTCAGGGAAAATGTCACAGTAGTGCTAAAACAGGACGGACTGGTGAGCTCGTCTAGTGAGGCCTAATGGGTAGAAATGAGGAATAAGAAAGGTATGACCACATTAATGGGATTATATTATAGACCATCGAACAGTCCGCGGGATTTAGAGCAACAAATTTGTGGAAAGATTGCAGACTTTTTCGATAAACAAGGTTCATTGTTGTAGGTGATTTTAACTTTTCACATAATGAGTGAGATCCCCATAATGTAAGAAGGCTGGAGGGGGAAGGGTCAAATGTGTTCAGAAAAGTTTCCTTAATCAGTATGTAGAAATCCCAACTAGAGAGAGTGCGATACAAGATCTCCTACTTGGGAATGAGACACGGGAGGTGACAGAAGTTTGTGTGCTGGAAGGAACACTTTGCATCTGGTGATCATAATGCAATTCGTTTCAAGATGGTTATAGAAACAGATAGGCCTGGTCCTCCGGTCACTAAGTAGGAGAAAGGCACATTTTGAAGCTATCAGAAAGGATATGGCAAGAGTGAATTGAGACAGGTTGTTTTCTGGCAAAGGTGTACTTGGTAAATGGGAGCCCTTCAAAAGTGAAATATTGGGAGTACAGAGTTTGTATGTTCTTGTCACAATAAAAGGCAAGGATAACACATTTAGGGAACCTTGGTTTTCAAGAGAACAAAGGTAGGAACAAAGGCCCTGGTTAAAAAAAAGGAGGTGCATAGCAGGTAAAATGAATTAAGTACTTGAGTCATATAAGAAATGCAAGAAAACACTTAAGAAGGAAATCAGAAGGGCTAAAAGAAGGTATGAAGTTGTTCTCTCAGACAAGGTGAAGGAGAATCCCAACGGCTTCTACAGATACAATGAGAGCAAAAGGATAGCAAAGGACAAAATCGTTCCTCTGGAAGATTAGAGTGGTAATCTATGTGTGGAGCTGCAAGAGATGGGAGTATATAAAGAGTAAAAGACAGGTGAGAGTAGATATAGGACTGACAGAAAATGATGCTGGAGAAATTGTAATGGGAGATAAGGAGATGGCAGAGGAACTGGACGAGTATTTTGCATCAGTCTTCACTGAGGAAGACATCAGCAGTATACCAGACACTCAAGGGTGGCAGGGAAGAGAAGTGTGCGCAGTCACAATTACAACAAAGAAACTACTCAGGAAGCTGAATAGGCTAAAGGTAGATAAATCTCCTGGACCAGATGGAATGCACCCTCGTGTTCTGAAAGAAGTAGCTGTGGAGGTTGCGGAGGCATTAGCGATGATCTTTCAAAAGTCGATAGATTCTGGCATGGTTCCGGAAGACTGGAAGATTGCAAATGTCACTCTGCTATTTAAGAAGGGGGCAAGGAAGCAAAAAGGAAATTATAGACCTGTTAGCTTGACATCAGTGGTTGGGAAGTTGTTGGAGTCGATTGTCAAGGATGAGATTACAGAGTACCTGGAGGCATATGACAAGATAGGCAGAACTCAACATGGATTCCTTAAAGGAAAATCCTGCCTGACAAATGGGCAGAGAAGTGGCAAATGAAGTACAATGTTGGAAAGTGTATGGTTATGCACTTTGGCAGAAAAAATAAACGGGCAGACTATTATTTAAATGAGGAAAGAAATCAAAGTTCTGCGATGCAACTGGACTTGGGAGTCCTCGTACAGGATACCCTTAAAGTTAACCTCCAGGTTGAGTCAGTAGTGAAGAAGGCGAATGCAATGTTGGCATTCATTCCTAGAGGGATAGAGTATAGGAGCAGGGATGTGATGTTGAGGCTCTATAAGGCGCTGGTGAGACCTCACTTGGAGTACCGTGGGCAGTTTTGGTCTCACTATTTAAGAAAGGATGTGCTGACGTTGGAGAGGGTACAGAGAAGATTCACTAGAATGATTCCGGGAATGAGACGGTTAACATATGAGGAACATTTGTCCGCTCTTGGACTGTATTCCTTGGAGTTTAGAAGAATGAGGGGAGACCTCATAGAAACATTTCGAATGTTAAAAGGCATGGACAGAGTGGATGTGGCAAAGTTGTTTCCCATGATGGGGGAGTCTAGTACGAGAGGGCATGACTTAAGGATTGAAGGGCGCCCATTCAGAACAGAAGTGCAAAGAAATTTTTTTAGTCAGAGGGTGGTGAATCTATGGAACTTGTTGCCACGGGCAGCAGTGGAGGCCAAGTCATTGGGTGTATTTAAGGCAGAAATTGATAGGTATCTGAGTAGCCAGGGCATCAAAGGTTATGGTGAGAAGGCGGGGGAGTGGGACTAAATAGGAGAATGGATCAGCTCATGGTAAAATGGCGGAGCAGACTCGATGGGCCGAATGGCCTACTTCTGCTCCTTTGTCTTATGGTCTTATGG
Organism: Mobula hypostoma; assembly: GCF_963921235.1. NCBI lineage: Eukaryota > Metazoa > Chordata > Chondrichthyes > Myliobatiformes > Myliobatidae > Mobula > Mobula hypostoma. The sequence continues at coordinate 102,233,407 of NC_086098.1, read as the reverse complement.
TCTAACCGGATTTCTTGCACTTGAATTTACTTGGGAGACGGACACAGAGACTATAGATGTGAAGCAATGCAACAGCAAGGTCATGGATCCTATACAGATTGCAGAGATGGTGATGTTTGCTGTCTTGAGTTAAATTAGGGTGGACCTGACAAGATGCTGTCTTAGACCCTGTAGGAGGCTATTACAGACACTGCAGGAGCCCCAGCAGAGACATTTAAAACATCCTTAACTGTGGGTGAGGTTCTAGTGGATTGGAAGATAGCTGTCTGGTATGGAGGGGCAACTGCACAGGACCAAAAGAAGCTGAAGAAGGTTGTAAATCTAGTCAGCTCCATCTTGGGCACTAGCCTACAAAGTACCCAGGACATCTTCAGGGAGCGGTGTCTCAGAAAGGCAGTGTCCATTGTTAAGGACCTCTAGCACTTAGGGCATGTCCTTTTCTCACTGTTACCATCAGGTAGGAGATACAGAAGCCTGAAGGCTCACACTCAGCGATTCAGAAACAGCTTCTTCCTCTCTGCCATCCGATTCCTAAATGGACATTGAAGCCTTGAACACTACCTACTTTTTTTTAAATGTACAGTATTTCTGTTTTTGCACATTTTTAAAATCTATTCAACATATGTAATTCATTTACTTGTTTATTTATTATTATGTTTTATTTTATTATTTTTTTTCTCTCTGCTAGATTATGTACTGCATTGAACTGCTGCTGCTAAGTTAACAAATTTCATGTCACATGCCAGTGATAATAAACCTGATTCTGATTATGTTGTTCTGTTGTTTAAAAAGGATTCTAAGAATAAGCTCGAAAATTATCGGTTGATGAACTCGACATCAGTAGTGGAAAAGTTACTGGAAGGTATTTTAAGGAAGGGGTCCCCAACCTTTTTTCGCGCCATGGACCGGTTTAATATTGATGATATTCTTGCGGACCAGCCAACCCGGGGGTGGGGGTGTTCAAGTTCGACAGTGCGTGACAGGGAATGAGGAAAGGTGCAGCTGACTCATGTCGTTTCATATTGCCAAATCAGAGGGATCTGGGTATATAGATTCATAATCCCTTGAAAGTGGCAACACAGGTAAACAGACTTGTAAAGAAATCTTTTAGCACACTGGTCTTCATAAATCAAAGTATTGAATACAGGAGTTGGGACTTGAGGACCTAAGTTGTAAAGAAAGATTGAATAGGTTAGAACTTTATTTCCTAGAACGCAAAAGACTGAGGGGAGATTTGACAGAAGTATGCAAAATTATGAGGGGTATAGATAGGCAAGCAGGGTTTTTACACTGAGATTAGGTGGAACTATAACTAGAGGTCATGTGTTTAAGGTAAAAGGTGAAATGCTTTGGGGAACATAGGGGGATATTCTTCACTTGGAGGGTGATGAGAGTGTAGAATCAGCTGTCAGCTCAAGTGATGGAAGAGGGGTTTGAATTCAACATTTAAGAGAAATTTGTATAAGTAGACGGATGGGAGGGGTATCATGGCCATGGTCTGGGTGCATGTTGATGGGACGAGGCAGATTAATGGTTCAGCATGAACTAGATGGGCTGAACAGCCCGTTTCTGTGCTGTAGTGTTCTATAACACTTTTTTTTTTCAGAATCCTTTTTGGTAACTTTCCCAGCACTTTTGCAAGGCTCACCTATAGTATTTTCCAGGCTTGTCTCTGTTGTTCTTCTTAAGTAAAACCACAGCCTGTCCTCTAGTTTTCTGGTACCTTACCTATGGCTAATTACGTTACAAAAATCTTGGTCAGGGCCCAAGCAATCCCCTCCCTTGATTCACATAACATTAACGGCTACATCTGGTAAGGCTCTGGTGAGTAGTCCACTCTGTGCATTTTTGGACCTCCACTATATCCTTTTTTTTAAACATTTGTATGCTCCAGAGAATTACAGTTAGACATCTGAACTCAATAACATGCAGGTCATTCGCCACAATAAATCTGTGTACAGTTTAAAAAGAAATGGTTTATTTCATTTGACTTGCACATGTACGATTATTGTACATGCTAATTCTGTATTAAACCATTACAGCACCTAAAGAGCAAGTTGTGGAATCTTTAGTTTAACGTGAATGCTGCCTGATGCATATATATAATTCCAGGAAAGTAAAAGAGCTGTATCTGCAAAGTTTATATCTAATTAATTTCAACTAAAACTGAGTTTTCCTAATTTCAGAATGGAATGGATACAAAATTCAGATCCGCTGTATAGTACAGGTACTGTTGCAGTTTCATTTTGTTTCTAATGCATGTGAATATTTGGGACTTCAACAGCAACAAATAGCAAACAGCACGAAGTTATGCACTACCTAAATCAGAAGAAATTAGTGCAGATTTACGAATCAATTTGCATATACACTTGCAGAATAGATTTGGCACAGCCCCCATTAATTGCACACTTCTGAACTAAAACAAAGCTGATACCTATGATAATTTTGATATTTTGCCTGTTTTAACATTTAGCAGAATAAATCTGCATGGGTCACAGAGATATCTACTTTGCAGCTCATATGAACACATCAAACATGCTTGCATTTCATAGCCAAAGAACAAAATATACAAATGTGTCAATTATCTTCAAACTTAATTCGTCATAGCAAAAAAAAAAATCTGAAGTAATTTTAAAGCAATACCATAAAAATTGTTAAAGAGATAGGAACTAGATTTAGTCTGGATATTTTTGCCTTCAGAAATACAAGATACCACTCAATTTTCCATACCTGACAGATTCGAATGGACTGGTCTAACACAGATTTTGTGTCTGTGGCATAATCAGGACATGGCAAAGCAGCTCGGCAAAAGTGTGCTTGGAGCAATAAGTGGGCTTTGGTATGTGGACTGTCAAAAGAATGTGGGTTCACTTCAAGAGGCAGTCGCTTTGCCAGATCACTGTTCAATTGGTCTTCATTGTGTCGAACTGGAAGATCTGCATATTCTGTAGCATCCTAGAAGAGGGTAAATAAAGATGATCCTGAGGTTAAACTTGGAAGATTTAAATTATACAAATATTAACAACATACAGCTCAAACTGACAATAAAATATAATGCATCAGATAATACAGAGAACCAGGATATTTGAAGAAAATATGCTACGATTTTGGCTTTAACTTTGATTTATTTCACCCTTAAATTTAACAATATTTTTCTTTCAACAATATGCCCAATGAGGACTATAGTTCAACAATAATATGGACTGAACACAAAACAAATATTTCTATTCCTTCATACAGTTTGGTTCCACTGATTATTTTTAGATGTACTTAAATGTTCATTTTATATGCTTAAACAATAAAACAATAACACTCTTAATAACTTTCTGAACACTGATAATGAATGATCAGCATTAAGTTTTCATTTACTTGTGCCAATGTTTTATTATACTGATAATATCAGGTTTGTTTTGTCACATTGTTACATGCAGCTGCCATATTATCAGATAAGATTCTGAACTACTTTGGTGAAGATAACTGGTTTATTATCCCTGGTGCCCAGGCCAACAATTATCCCCCAATCACCTCCTCTGGGGGAAAGAAAACAAAAACATTGTAAGAGTTTATTCTGGTAAATTTCCTAAATTACAACAGTGACTATATGCCAAAAGTGCTGGCTTTAAAATACCTCAGGGAAATGACAGGTCAAATATAAATGGAAGTTATTTTTCCCCCTTCAGCTTTCTAAAATTTAATGCAAATTTCTTAGAGAGGGAGAACAAAATCCAAAACTGCTAATGAAAATCCTGTCAGGTAAAACTTAGCTTTGGACTTGTTGCAAATCTATCAGAAGCTACACATCAATTGCTCTGTCATAAAATGGCATACCACATTCAAAGAAAAACAAATCTGCAAAGAAATACCAAATGTACAGATTTCTGAAAGTCTCCTTAATAGCATCACCTGTGTTGATGTTATTGCCCCAGCACACCACTGCATAGAAGATTGTACTGGCGACAACAGACTGGTAGAACACGTGAAGGAAAGGCCTGCATACTCCAAAGGACCTCAGCCTCCTCAGGAAGTAGAGGTGACTCTGACCCTTCTTGTACACAGTGCTATTAGTACTTAACGCAAGGACACAGATAGATAGATACTTTATTGCCCTCAAAGGAAATTACAATGTCACAATAGCATTACACATGCACAGATATACAAATATTAGAAAGCAAGTAAGATAGAATAAAAAATAAGCTACCTCAAACAGTCTAACAGGAGAGGGTCATCACTTCTGCGGCTACAGGTTGACTCATTATAGAGCCTAATGGCCGAGAGTAGGAATGACCTCATATGGTGTTCTTTGGAGCAGTGCAGTTATTTCAGTCTATTATTAAAAGTGCTCTTCTGTTCAGCTAAGGTGTCATGCAGAGGGTGAGAAACATTGTCCAGAATTGCCAAGATTTTCTGTAGGGTCCTTTGTTCTACCACATTCTCCAGTGTGTTTAGTTTGACTCCTTTAACAGAGCCAGCCTTCCTAATCAGTTTACTGAGCCTGTTGTTGATGCTATTGCCCCAGCACACCACTGCATAGAAGATTGTACTGGCAACAACAGACTGGTAGAACATGTGAAGGAAAGGCCTGCATACTCCAAAGGACCTCAGTCTCCTCAGGAAGTAGAGGTGACTCTGACCCTTTTTGTACACAGCCTCTTTGTTGGTGCTCCACTCGTCTGTCATCCAGCTGCACCCCCAGGTACTTGTAGACCCTCATCACATCCATGTCCTCACCATCAGTAGTAAGGCAGCAGTGCAAGCTTAGTCCTCCTAACCTCTATCACCATCTCCTTTGTCTTACTAATGTTGAGCTGCAAATGATTCAGCCTGCACCATTTGACAAAGTCTTCCACTGGGCCCTGTAGACCATGCATCCTGCTGATTTCCCTTTATACACCCAACTATTGCTGAGTCATCAGAAAATTTCTGTGTAGATGCCATGACTCAGTGTTGTATCTAAAGTCTAAGGTATACACGGTAAACAGGAAGGGAACCAATGCAGTCCCCTGTGGGGCCCCAGTGCTGCTTATAGTCATGTCTGACACACAGCTCTGAAGCTGCACAAACTGTGGTCTGCTAGTTTATCATTATGACATATAAATGCATCAGGGCAGATGAGATTCATTTAGCAACTAAAGTGTAAAATCATATACTTGATAGTGAACAAGATTGACAAATTTATGAGAGCAGAGGAAGAATAAAGATTTCAACTTTTACAAATACCTTGAACCAGGATTACCTTTCCTCTTTTCATAAAAAAAACTTGTTCTGATCCAGGTATTTCACACGAGTTTCTTATGAAATTTGGATGCATTAAGCAAAAATAAGGAGCAAAAGAATTATGCATGCTGATGATAAAGTTATAAGGTAGAGGTCAATTGATCAATTGAGCAATGTAATCATTGCATTAAGTAAAGGACAGATGGCTCCAGGTGGGATAAGTGGTTCCATATTTAATCTCAGTATGCCAGCTGCTGAACAAAGCTCAACTGGCTTTATTGATTGTGGATTGAAGACTAAAGGGTTAAAAACAAATCTGATGTTTTACCACTAATTTCTGAAAGTACCCTTTTCTGCATTATGTTTGGATGTAGATATGTATCTGTAGGATAATATTCATGTTTAGAATATCAAAGCACCTCAAAATTTACAGATAGACTGGCAAAAACATAAACTCAAGCTGACAATGAATTAGTTATGAAAGCTGACAAATTAGTTAAGAAAGATAACAAAAGGCTTATTTGGAAATACAGGCTTTGTGAAAATAGGGTTGAAATTGCACTTGATGGATGAACAACCATGAGGTAGGGGAACAGGAAACACAAAATGCCCGGACAGGTGATGGGATTGGAATGGGAATTAGAAAAAAGGATAGATGGCAAGTGCACAAGATACCCTGGAGATGAGAATTTTAATTCATTACCTTGGAAACATACAAACAGCACGAGTTGACTGGGTTATGGGATTGGAGGACAAGTTAAAGAAAATAGGAATTTATTGAGCCTGGAGGATGGAGAATGGCAAAGATCATGCTGATTAA